>NC_056739.1:645232954-645260454 GCF_019279795.1 Protopterus annectens
GTATTTTGCTTCTAAACTGGCACTTCATATGTGTTTCTGTATATATTTTTCTAACAACATCCATCCGGACGTATGCATGTTGTTCCGTCCTTTACCTTGACCGTGTGTAGTTGGCCGTCCGGAAACGCTGCTCTCCACATGTGATGTCCCACCTTCCCCTTCTGTGCCTGTGGCACCCTGTTAGGACGTCCTGTTTGGTAGGCACATGTTCCGCTATATGTGTTTGACTTTTCTGCATAGCTAATCATCGGTGGGGTGGTTCAACAACCCGACCTGTCCACATGTGTACGATTATGTGCACCGTGGCGTGTGCAAACCTATATGGTTTGGACGGGTACATACCACATGTGGGATGTACACATTCTGCAGACACATTCACATGCAGCCATTTCTATATCTGTACCTGAGGTGGGTTGGTGACATGTGGGGTACATATTTGCACGCGTGGCACTGGCTAAGACAATACTTCTTACCACATTTCAGGTATGCCCATTGTGTGTAGGTGTGTAGCTGCACAGGGATGCTAGCTGGTTTGGGTGCACAGGCGTACATGGGTGGGACTTACATGCTACATTGGGGCTACTTTGTATTACATTTGCATGCATGGGTTCTGCTTCTGGATATTACACTTAGACATACGCCCTGTGTATCGACAAACACGTGGCTGGGTGTGGGACATGTTGCTCTGCACATGTTTGCCTGTGTTTAGGTTTCTTGGTTCCTTCCTGTTGTTATGTCGACACAGCTACCCGGCTGTGTACTCTCACTACTGCTTGTGACCATTATGGTTGACACCTTTTCCAATGCCCATAGTGGGACATGTTTTGTGGAAACATCGGATTTTGCAGGCCAACACATACCCACAGCAAGTGGTGTTGACAGATCTTCAGTTGTTTGCCATTATATACGCTTATTCTGGTAGCGTTTGGGTTCCTTATTCGGTTTCTGATGCCATGTATGTGTTTCATAGACAAAATATATGTTTTATGCTACTATTACAGGTGTATTGAGTGAATATTTTTGCACAGAAATCGCAGGCCATTTGCCATGTTTCGATTTTTGCCGGGACACGACTGTCCATTGAGGGACTGTCCAGAGCAAAGTGGGACAGCTGGTAACCCTGGTGACCATGCCCATGTCGCTCCTGGGGTTGCCACCTTTTCCGATGGCCAAGGTGGGACATTTTCGGGACTCGCATCAGATTTTACAGGCCGACACATACCCACAGTCACTATGTAGCATAAAACTTCACTTTTTTGCCTAAATGTAACCTTATTGTAGCAGTTTGGTTGCTTATTCTGTTTCTTGTGACATTTAGGTATTTTACTTACGGAAATAACCATTTCAGACAACCATTACATTACATACGGGATATCATGTTGTCCTACAATCTTAGCACATTTGCCGTTTTTAAGATTTTTTATCGGGACACAACTGCCCATGGAGGGACTGCCCCTCGCAAAGTGGGACAGGTGGTAACCTTAGTCGCTACTCCTATGTCGGTGCGGCGCGCTGACATGCTGCGGTACACCTTCTCTGGGTATGCCCACTGACGGTGCATTGAAGGACAAACACGGTGTGTTACGCGTATCCTTTGTTCCTTGGACGGGTACACTTGGGCTGCGTGGGTTGTGTTTGCTTCTCCATTTTGTTGGGACGGGTACTATGTTGCATACTCTACGTGCGTTTCATTCTGCACGGGCCCTGGCTGCTGCCATTACTATTATGGGCGGACCGTGGCAGTCAGCACATTAGGTTGCTCATCGCCTGCCGGCTTAGCCACGCCTCCGGACGCATCCTACTTGGGCTCGCTCACGTACACTACGCACGTGTCTGTGGTTGCGGCGCGCTCTCATTACTATGCATATGGCGCTACTACACCGACTGTTCACTGCACCGCCGGCACAGGCCTTACACCGGCCCTGCTCCGAGCTTCATGAATCCCGGGGATAGTCTTTCTAGTAGGTGTGTTTTTTTTGTAGACTGTATATTGCTTCTTGTTATTGTTGTCATAATTGGTTCCTTTCTACTGTAAAGGATGTCAAAGGAATCCAAGGTTTCTGGGTTCAAGAAGTGTGACTCATGCTGTCAGAAAATGTCTCTGACAGATGGGCACACTTCTTGTCTGTTGTTTAGGCGCTGTGCACCTGCAGGACTCTTGTTCTATTTGCCATGCCTTTAGTCCAAGAGTCCTGCAGGAGCGTAAGAATAAGCTGATTCTTAGGGGTCTTTTAAAACCCCAGGATTCACCGGCCAAGAGCTCACAGCCAGTGAAATCCCCTAAATCCACTAAGCCGTTGGCTCCAAGTTCGGAGCAGTCTTCGGTTCAGGATTTACCTTCTACGTCGGTTCCGGCTGGCAACGACAAGAAAATCTCCCCGTCTGCTCCATCAGAGGCTTCGGAGCCATTGTGGAGCCACAAGAGGCTGAGGTCTCCTTCACTAGAGTCGGTGCATTCGGCTCCTTGGTCTCCTTTACTTCAGAGTGTCCTTTTGATCCTCTAGACTGTCAGATCTTGATGTGGAGAGAGTGGTCAGTAGGTTGCTAAAGTCGCAGGCACTAGCTAAATTGTTGTCCAGCTCTCTCAACAGGTATCTGCTCCGTCCACTTCTCTCGAGGTTCCTCCTCCGACTCCAATGAGTTCGGAGCCGGAGTTCATTGGGGTTCGAGTAGTGGAATGGTCGGCTCCAATAACTCTATCTCCTTCGGTTCCGACGTCGGCTCCAATTCCCTCGGTGGTACCTTCCATCAAGGGATCTGGGTGCCGGGGCTCCCTCATCAGCTCCGAGGGGGCGAGTGGCATCGGACCCTTGTCCGACCCCGTTCTCCCTCTCGGTGCTTCAGCGCAGGTGAGCTCGGCTCCAACATCGGCCTTGGAACCGTCCCCCTCGGTGCGGAGAAAGATTCCTATTTCTTCGGAACCAGAGCTTTCTCTGCATCTTGGCAGGGATGCCTTCGATGTCATCCGGAGTGTGCTGTCCCCTGAGTCAGCTCCACTATCAGCCCCACCGGCTCCATCCCCTGTAGTGCCTGTACCAACCTCTGCTCCTCCTCCAGACCCTAAGCGTAGGGAAGCGATGCTCCAGGACACACAATTGGGTGTTTCCTCCTCTTCTGAGGCCTCTCCTGATCACTCAGATGAGCCCCCTTGCAAGAAAAAGTGTAAGAGGAAGCACATTGACTTCCCCTGAGTCTGTCACTTCTGATACAGACTTAGATGATTTGGAGGGATCCCCCTCTGAAGATGTTTCCTTCTCGGACATCCTAGAAATGCTTAAGCAGAGGGGGAACTGGAATTCCCTAGCCCCTTCTGAGGATGAGTCTGTATTTCTGGATGCCTTCGGTTCCCGACCTTCCACCTCCTGGGTGTCTCCACCTTTTGATCCACTTATGACAGTGGTGGCTCGAAAGGCTTGGTCAGCTCCGGATACAGTGGACCCAACTCCGAGGAGGCCTAGTAAATTCATTACAGCACCCCAGGATAAGCAGTTCCTTTTGAAAGGTGTCCCTGTTGATGCTATGGTGGTAGCAGCAACCACCAAAAAGAGTTAGCGGAGACCTCTTCATCTGTCCATCCCCCTAACAAGGAGTCTAGGACGATGGACAGATACGGGAAGTGAATGTTCGCTTCAGTGCCCTTCTTTGAGGTCACTGAACTACCTGTCATTTTACCCGACTTCAAAGGGATCTCCTTAAAGAGCTTGGAGATACCCTCCAAGATCCAACAGCATCTAGCGACGCTTATTCTGTTAACTCCTCCATGAGGCTCATTTCCTATGCAACCGATGGGGTGAGTAGAGCCACAGGTACCGGGGTGGCCCTTAGGAGGCATGTGTGGATGCAGCTGTGTAACTTTGCGGAACCTTTTCGAGTGTCCTTCACCAACATTCCCTTTGATGGTTCCTTTCTTTTTGGACCACAGGTGAAAGACACTTTGACTAGGTGTGAGCAAGAAGGCAAAACTCTCTCTGCCGTGGTAGTCCATTTTTCCACTCCCTCTAGACCTTACCCCAGGGATCAGAAGAGTGGGAAGATGTGGTTCCGTAAATCTCAGGGGCCTTCCCTGACACACACGTAGTGATTTTTCCTCCAGAGGCAGAGGGGGAAACAATAATAATAGATGCCGCCCTCGTGGCAGAGGGGGGGGGTCCACAGAACCAGGGCAACAGAGAATCCTTCTCTGATAAGCCCTTCCAGCATCCCTGAAGGGTTGCCTGGCTGTTCAACTCTGGAGGCAGTTGGGGGAAGTCTTTCGCTGTACCCAAAAGCCTGGCAAAGTTTAACACAAGACAGATGGGTATGGTCAGTTATATCCGAAGGTTACAAAATTCCTTTCCATCAACCCCCTTTACAGTCAAGGAAGACCCTTCCAGATGTTCCGCCCAATCTGAATGAGCAAGCAGTAATAGAAGTTTCAAAACTGCTAGAAAAAAGAGCCATCCAGGAAGTCCCGGCAGACCAGCATGGATCCGGAACTTACTCAAGGTTCTTTTTAGTACAAAAGGGGACTGGAGACCGATTCTGGATCTCAGCAGACTAAACAGGTCTGTGCAAAGAACAAAGTTTCAGATGGTCATGCTGCAGTCCATTCTACCCTTTCTGGGTCAGAACAATTGGATGTGCTCGATAGATCTTCAGGACACGTACTACCATATAAAGATGGACAGGCGCTCCAGGAGATATCTTCGCTTCCGGCTGGGGGCCAGTCATTATCAGTTCAAAGCTCTGCCCTTTGGTCTCACCACAGCCCCCAGGGTGTTCAGCAAATGTATGGCAGTGGTCACGGCTCACCTGAGGCATCAGGATTCCAGGTGTTTCCGTATCTAGAAGACTGGCTCCTTACTGCTACCACCAGGCATCAACTCATACAAGCACGGGACTACACAATCACAATCTGCTCCCAGCTCGACATTACAATAAATTTCGAAAAATCTGCCTTGTTGCCCTGTCAATCTATCACTTACATAGGAGCACACTTAGACACAAGGGATATGTTTGCAAGGCTACCACTAGAAAGGGTGTCCTCAATCCGTCAGCAGGTATAGGTTATGATGCAGACCAAAAGGATCCAAGTCAAGTACGTCCTTCAAGCTTTGGGTTCCATGGCAGCAGCCATTCTCCTAATCCCACTGGTGCGCTTTCATATGAGAATTCTTCAGTGGCTTCTGTTTACGCAGTGGTCTTTCCAAGAGCTACCCATGACTTACATGATCACGGATGCATGCAAAAGACATCTTTCTTGGTGGATGCTCTCCCCACTAGTTACTCAGGGCAGACCTTTCATACAACCCCCTCCAGTAGCCGCAGTGACGACAGACGCCTCCCTGATAGGGTGGGGGGTGCATTATCTGGGCAGGACAGTCCAAGGCACGTGGCAACCTCACGAGTACCCATCTGCACATAAATGTTCTGGAAATGAGAGCCGTGCTGCTGGCGTTGCAAGCCCTTCAAGACTCTCTTCCTTCTTGGACCATTGCTATTCAAATGGACAACATGTCAGTGGTGTGGTACATCAACAAGCAGGGCGGAACCAGATCCTGCCCCCTGTGTTGAGAAGCACTCAGACTTTGGCAGTGGGCAATTTCCTCCCAACGTTTTCTGATTGCGACGCACATCCCCGGGAGATCCAACGTCATAGCGGGAAAGGCTCAGCAGAGCTATCCTCATGCCTCACGAGTGGTCTCTGAATCAGGAAGTTGCGAATCTTGTTTGCCGCAAATGGGGACAGCCTTGCTGCGATCTCTTTGCCACCCCCTTCAACAGCAAATGCAGCAACTACTTCTCCCTTCCTAAGCTTCCGGGTCACATACCCAGAGACGCTCTAGTCCACGATTGGCCCCAGGGACTTCTTTATGCCTTTCCTCCTTTCCCCCTGATACCCAAACTTATACAGAAAGCAATATCGTTGAGTTGCAAAATGATCCTCATTGCTCCCTACTGGTCTCGACAGATATGGTTCCCGTTCCTGCACCGTTACCTTCTCTATCAACCCTGGACTCTGGGCCCAATTCCAGACCTCCTGGTTCATCAGTCAGGTGGGTTGCATCAATCCATCAAAGCTCACAGCTTGGTTGCTCCACTTCCAGCCTTAGCCAGGCTTCCCAGCATTTCCCCAGCAGTCCATGACATTATCGTCTCCTCTCACTAGTCTACAACGAGGAAAACTTATGCTAGTAAATGGAAACGTTTTTCTTGTTGGGCAATGCCTAGGAATGTGGATCCCTTTTCAGCCCCAGTCCACGAAATCCTGGAATTCCTAGCACAACTGTTTCACTCTGGGTCCACTTCTGCTACGATCAGGGTACAAATGGCAGCCATTTCTAACTTTCATGTTGGTTTTTCGAACTCTAACATTGTCTCATAAGCTCTGTAAAGCTTTTTTGAGAGGGACAACTCTTCTTAGGCCTCCAGTGAGAGATCCCCCTGAGATCCCCCTCCTCCTTGGGACCTTAATTTAGTCCTAACCTCCTTAATTCTGCCCCCTTTTGAACCAGCAGTGTCCTGCTCTATCAAGTTTCTAGCTTGGAAGACGCTCTTTCTGGTAGCTATTACTTCAGCCAGATGCATCTCCAAACTTCAGGAGCTATGTGTTCGTCCTCCATACTTGTTTTTGCATAAGGACAGGGTTGCTCTGAGGATTAATTCTTCGTTTCTCCCTAAAGTCCGCTCAGAAAATAATTTAAGCCAATCTATAGATCTTCCTGTGTTTTTCCCTAATCATACCAACAAGGCAGAGTACAAACTACAATTGGACGTTCATAGGCAATTGCGTTTTCACCTGCACAGAACTAAAGAAGTAAGAAAGTCTGACCAACTATTCTTTTCTTAAGCCTTGGGCAAACAAGGTCTCCCAGTTTCCAAGGTAACCTTGTCCAGATGGTTGTCGCACACTATTTCTTTCATTTGTCAGTTAAGGAACAGAGTTACCTATTAAACCGTAAGGTCATTCTACTAGGGCCTTGGCCACCTCTGTAAGCCTTCCAGTCTAGGTTGCCTATGGATTCCATCTGTGCAGCTGCCACGTGGGCAAACCCTCATACCTTTATTTCTCATTACAAGTTGGATATGGTCTCCAGGAGCAGAGCTGACTTTGGTTCCACTGTTCTGAAGAGTCTGTTCCACTGAGACACCCAGGATTTTAGGTGCTAGGGATGCTATCCCAACCAGCAAGAACAAAGGCGAGATAGACAACTTAACATAAAGAAGTTATGTACCTGCCATAACGTTCCATGTTCGTTGTCTTCATCTCGCCTTCCTCCTTGCGTCCCACCCTCCGTCCCCCTGTCCTAGTAGACAGAGAGGAGTTTTACTGTTTCACTGGCTGTGTGTTCTTTTGTTTCCTCTATTGACTTAGAGAATATGGCAGGTATAGTCAATTGATTTTTTGACTGGTTTATTCTTTGTTATGTCTGGAGTTAGCTATTTCAAACGAGATCTGGGTAGCTATCTCTAGGCATTATGGGATAAGGAGTAGCCTCGAGCCAGTAAACCGCTCTCAAGCTATTGAAGATGGCCGAGTCGGCTCCGATCCCAACCAGCAAGAAGGAAGGCGAGATGAAGACAACTAACATGGAACGTTATGGTAGGTACATAACTTCTTTTTAAAGCATCTGGAAGCCGTAAAACAATAAAACCATTCAATCTTCTTATAGGAGCTACAAACTATTCTCTAGCACAGACATTGCATCTGTGGCTCCATTCAAAACTGTGGGATAGCATCTTCATGGCTTAACCCATAAAGTAATTTCATTTCAGATATGTTTTAAAGTTTGAGATTAACTTTTGCTGTTCCAGTTCTCTGCTAAAATGTATACATTTAATTCAGTTACAATAATACATGTACATTTATTTTCCTTCCAGCAGGGCACACTGTGGATGCATTTTAACCCAAGCAAACCTCACAAATACATTTTCAGCACAAGCAACTGTACAAACCAGTTTGTACAGTTACTTGTACAAACTGATTTGTACAGTTGCTTGTACAAGTCAGTTTGAAACAGAATGACACATAATTATTTGCAAAATTCCAGCTAGATGTGTTGGCATATGTTACAAATCCACTGACTGCCCTATTTCTCTTGGCATGGCTGGCAGTACCTCCTGTTGTCACAGTATACATTATACATCACCTATCTTTTCTTTCTTTGTAATTATAAGTCTGGTATTGCATAAATTGTTGCATTCCTGCCTTCCTTTAAACCTTACTCCTCCTCTCCTAGACATTATTCTGCTTGTAATGTTCCAACAAGTTCCATTTATTTCAATGTAGTTTGATCTTTTACTTTTCTAAAGTAGTTCCCTTATCCAGATCTTTTGGCGCTCTCATAATATTCAGTACTTCAAATATAGTTGGTTTACACTTGGATTTCAGCTTTTTATTAATTGCTTTTTTGGCAGACAAAAGAATTAAACTTGGTAAGGCCGAACAATGTCTAGGTAATTCAAATCCTATGTCCCAAAAAAATAAATAAATAAATAAAATAATTTCCTTAGATACAGCCATTTGTTCACCCAATATTTCTGACAATGTATTTTAAAGGGAATTTTTTAAATCACCCAAATCATTACACTTCCAGAGCATATGTTCCCATTTACCTCTTTCTACTCCATCACACCCCCAACATTTGCTATCTACATAAGGAAAAATTCTTTGAAATCTGCTTGGGCTTTACAAATACCTATGCAAACACTTCTGGGCAGTTCCCAGACCTTCTGGATTTTGTTGTATACTTCGAAGCCATACATATGTCCTTCCATTGTTCTGTTGTAATTTGCTTTTCTAGTCTCTCTTCCCAATCTTTTCTAACATCCTCTGATTGATTTTTTCGGTATCCTGTAATATTCTATATGCCCTACTAATTAAAATATCCCTTTTTAACAGGAGCTTCTATTGTAGATTTGACGAAATTCTCCACCATAGCAGGTCTTTCACATAAGATTCCCTTATCCCTTTCCCTTTGCTTGTGCAATGTATCAATCACTGGTAAGGGAAGGCAGTCCAACAATCATCTTGGTCTCATCTCACTTTGTTGCCTTTCCCTCTCTAGTTATTTGCTCCCAATATTTTGGTTCCTTTGCCAGTTCTATCCAGCAAATTCCATCCCCTCTCGGCTCTTTTCTGCACTCCTACTTATAGTCATCCCTATTGGCAAAATCTCATTTCTCCCTGTTCATGATCGCTTGGTTCTTGGAATATTTTCTGCTACTTTAAGTATAATATTCTGTATGATTGTGTTATTCTCCTTAAGAATCTGCATCCAAAATCCGGCTCTCCTTATTTCTTGAATGTCTCCCTGCTTCATCATCATCCTCATCATCCATTTCCATTTTGAATTGTATAACCTTCTGCTTGTGTTATGTATATGAGCCTTACCTGTGTAGCTCTAAAATATCCCTTCAAATCAGGTAATCCTAAAACACCTTGTTCTACTGAAGGATCAACTTATCCCACTTAACTCTGCCATGTCTTCAAGTCTTTATTTATTATTGTCTACAACTTCTCCACCGTTTGATAAAAATGTACTTGACCCATAAATAAAATTTAAAGGACTAAAAGCATTTTCACTGCTTGTATCTTGCTACCCATATCAATAAACAAGAATTTCCAGTTTTTTTTAGTTTTCATATGATCTTTTGTTTAGCTTCTTCCAATATATCCTTTGCACCCATAACATAAGCTTTTTTAATATATACCCGTAAATACCTAATTTTATCATGTCCACATGAATATGGGTATTGCTGAAGCAATTAGTGAGTAGTTACATAATTTACGGCTATAACCTTTGTTTTATCATCATCAGTTTTATATCCCTGAAAGACTCAAAATGGTCTGAAAATGTTCCAGATTACCTTTTCTAGATATATCATATATGAAATATCTGCAAATAGTCAACATTTCTTGATTACCATACCAATTGTATACTTGCATTTCTGTGTTCCTTATTTTCTTTGCCAATGACTCTAAATTTAAAGCAAACAAAGGGTAAAGAGGACACCCCTGCTTTGTTCGTATGTTCAAACACAAGTTATCAGAGAGGAACTCTCCCATTGTAAGTCTTGTCTTCAGTCATTCGTATATCCTCCTAATTAATCAAAATTATTCTATCAGGGAATGCAAATGCTTCCATTGCCCTGCTTGTGAAATCCAGCTTACTCTGTTGAATACTTTCTCTGGATCAAGACCCACCAACAACAGTGGTATTGTTTTACATTTTGCTTCATTCTGGATCATCCTTCTTTTGTCGGTTTTGTCAAATGTTTGCCTCCCCTCCACAAAACTGTTTTGATTCATGTCTGTCAATTTTGGCAAAGTCTTTGCAATTGTTTTAGCTACTATAGATATAAACTTTCTAATTATGGTTTAAAATTTAAATGGGTCTGTATTCAGCTGGGTCTGATGTGTCTTTACCGTCCTTAGACAATACAGTCACCACAGATTTCTTCCAAGATGTGGGCACTTTCTCCTTTTAAAATAATACTAAACAAAGTCTTCCAGATATTTATCATTTTCTTCCCTCCAGACTTCCAAAGGAATACCATCTATTTATGGAGACTTTCCTGAAGATTGATTATACATTACCATTTTTATCTCATCCCCTCCTATCTAATACATTTTTTCTTAAAATTTCAGAAAGCTCTCCAATACCTCTACTTGGACCTCTTGTTATTTTTCTTGTTATAGGCTCCCAAACTATGGCAGCAATCCTGTCTATTTTCTGTTGCCCAAGTCACTTTGCTAAAAGGTGTTGTTCAACAAACCACAGGAAGCCGAAGTGGAATCCAAAATATCTTTTACTGGAAACTTGTAAGCGCTTTCGTGTTATGGTATCCAAACACTTCTTCAGACAAAGTTGTCTGAAGAAGTGTTTGGATACCATAACACGAAAGCGCTTACAAGTTTCCAGTAAAAGATATTTTGGATTCCACTTCGGCTTCCTGTGGTTTGTTGAACTCGCCTCTTTGTTTTGTTGGTGGTTTTTAACTCTTTGGAGTTTATCTTGTTGTACATGGCTAAAAGGTGTTGTGCTTTAGAGTTATTGTAAAAATAGTTGCTTAAGAGCGGTCTTTCTAAATTCATGCATATTTATCCCTACATTCCCTTATTTTCTCTTTAGCACTCTAAATTAGTGCCTTTTCTTTGTGATTACCCTTATTCTGCAGCCTAAGTAATTCCTGTTGCTTCTTAGCCATATCTGTTCCTGTTTTATTTTCACTCTGATTTTAGATTAGATTCATAGGTTCACTGATTAATACTAGGCTAATTGCCCTTTTGAGCCATTTTAAGCCTAGCCAATTATCCCTTGTGCGACTCAAACCATGCACCTTATGTTTGTAAGGCAAGCACCTTAACCATTAGGCCATCCTCCATTTTCATTTTATCTTACTCTGTAGCTAAAACTTCTGAAGATATTTCTATTTTCACTAATAACTCTTAAATAATTTTCACACACACCCCCCCCATCCTTGATTTCTTCTCTTCTTGATAGGTAGGTGGGAAAGCACCATTGTCTCATTTTTACTGCATTACCCTGCATTTTTATATTGGTTTTTATTGGTGCATGATCTGAGTTGTGTCAAAGCTTTCAAGTAAATGCAAATGTTCCTGTGAAGTATAATTTCTATCTAGTCTAAATAAGCTCCTGTGAAATATAATTTCTATCTAGTCTAGATAAGCTCTTGTACCTTGGGAACAATATTTAAATTTTGTCCAAGTTCCTACTTCTGGATTCACATTTTCCATACCAAATAGTTTCATACATTTCTTTAGAATTCTACATTCTTTTTTTATATTTCTCCTTCCAGGTCCCCTTGATACAACTTCATTATTGCAAATTAAGTTCCATTCCCCCACCTATAAGTAATATTCCCTGCTGAAAGCAGACTATTTCTCCTAAAATATTTTTAAGCTCCATAATAGTTTTTGGTGGAAAAATAAATACACAGCATAATCCTTCTCCCTTGTTTATAGCCCCTTGCTGCCACAAATCTGCCTTTATTGTCTTTTTGCTTCTTCTGTCACTATTGAAGCCCTTCGAGCATTTAGTGTAATTACTTCCCTTTTCCTTTGTCCCTGTAACTCTGCTGAATACATCAGCACTGAAATCCTTTCTTTGTGAAATCCACATGCTCTATTCTTTGCAAATGTGTCTCCTGCAGCTTTGCTATTTGCACTCCGCATTTCATATGATTCAATATTTTTTCCTTTTTGTCTATACCTGTAAGGCCATTTGTGTTCCAAATAGTATGGATAGCTTAGTCATTATGATTAAAAAAACAGTTGTTCCCACCTATTATGCATGACAATTTTTTGAATGTGTATTTCCAACTTTTGTGTTACATGAACACACTGTTTGTCAGGCTGATCTTTTATACAGTAATTTTCTTATCTCCATTTAAACCTATGTCACATTTTTCAAAATGTTTGTCTTAATGAAAACCCTCAAACAAAAAGACCTAAGTACATTTTGAGAACCCCCCCCCCCTTATTAATGTAGGACAAGCTCACAAAACTATGTACATCTTCAAAAACATGAAGTTTAACTCTCCAGATAGGAAGATTTTCTCCAAATCAACAGCTCCACTCATAGGCATTTACCTAACCTAAAATTGAGGTTATCCATACTAAAATGCATGCTTCAGTCTGTGTTCCCAGTTACACTGATTGCTCCTTGTTCTTTTCTTATCTTTATTCCCCACCCAGATGTGAAAAAACAACATGCAGTTTTTCAGAAAACATTAACGTTTCCTAAGAAAAAGTTAGCTGGCTGTCTTTAAATAAAATAAATTGTACAGTGTTCTTTTAAATGGATTCAAGTATTGAGGTTGCAAAGGATGCTGCGGTCTCTTATTCATTTCCTATAATTTCAAACGTCACAGTTATACCTTTAAATTTTGCATTTCCCTAGTAATGATTGCAAAGAACTCTCAACATTAATTGCATACAACTGCAAACAGCTAATCTCCACATAAAGCTAGTCAACATGGATCTATGTAAATTTTACTCGGAACAGATTGTACAGCTCCAGAGTTCTTGGATACCACTGAACATTTGTTAATGGGGAACAATATCTTTACAGATGTAACAAACAATAGCATTGCTTATGGCTGTCTTTATTTTGTCTTGTTTTTAAAGCCAATTTGCATACAAAAACGCTTGTTTATAGCTTAAGCTAAAGGCATTAATCTGGAGATTCGCCTTTGTAAAAATAAGAAAAAATATTTTAATTCTACAATTAATATAATCAGAGCACTTTTACAACTTGTCTGCAGACCAAGATCACAGCATATTAACATTAAACTTGCTTTTGTCCAGCCTTTCTCCTCTTATTCTTTAAAAACTATATTTCTTACCACTAAAATTTATCTGTATATGTAAAAGATATTAAAATAGTCACTGAAAAGACCCCCCCCCCACATTTCAAATACCGTTGACTACACACTTCACAAAGCCGCTTTACTATAGCTTGCAATTCATATCATGAAATAGTTTATACAAATACTAGTAACATAAATTGTTTTATTTAGTTACCCCCCCCCCAGTATCATTCTAAACATTAATGACACAAAGGAAAGTTTGTTTTACAGTCCACCCACAAGTTTAACAAAGTCAACAAAAGTAAAGTCTTTTTTCAGCGACCTTTTCTTGCAAAGTCATAGTTCACAAATGTGATTGATGCTTTATAGTGTCCCATTCATTCACTAATTTCAGTGTTGCTGGTCTTCTTCCAACTCTAGACTCTGGTTCAAGGTGGTCCTGATCCTTCTAGTCAAGCCCTATGCTTTGTTCTGTATCTCAAGCATTTTCCTTTGGAAAATTGGAAAAGCTTTCACTGGTAAGCTCTCTCTGTGTACTTAACTGTCAGAAGAATGAAAAGCAGTGTCCTCTTCTGATTGCTGGCTCACTTTATTGTTGGATAATATTTATTTCATCCTTTAGACTGTTCTGCATCCAAAATATCTTTGATCATCCAGGGAAAATACTCTGAAGACAGCTGGATGCAGCAGCTTGAATATCGCACCTGTCTCTGAACAGTCCCTGATTGCTGGGATAAATTTGCTTCTTTTTTGCTAGGTGTAAAATGAGTAATCATTTTCTACAAACCTTCTACTGTCTCCAGTTTTTTAATGCTTTGCTTTCCTGCCACATTCTGTCAGGATCTACTCTTTCTACTGGTTTAATTGCATCTTTCCTACTGTAGATTTTGGCTACTTTCTCATGGTCAGGTTTGGAGCATGCACTCAATGTGCCTTTTCTGTTAAATCCTGCTGTGGAACAACAGACCAGCTGCTTATTTGTGCTTTCATAAAATGAGTACAGTGTGAGCTTAGCAGTTTCTTTGGCACAGCAGAAAATCTCAGATTTTCTCTGCATGCTGTCTTCAAATTCTGCTATTTTTTTGAAATGGCTCGTCTTGAGAAGTCTAGTACTCATCCAGCTGTTTCTTCATTTCATCCACTGTTTGCATTTTTAGCAGTTCATCTGAACAGTTTGTTAAAGCTTCTGTTGTTTTATAGCCTTTTGTTATCTGATTTGAGATATTTATTCGATGTTTCATTTATTTTAATCACATCTGAGTACTTTTGATTTATTTTTTCCTCTAAATTACTGGTAGCCATCTCTGGAACCAGAGCTGAAACCTGACCTGTTTTTTGCTGAATATTTGTAGGATCTTTCCCAGCCAGAGTTTTTCTTTCATCTTTTCTGACCGATTTTCTTTCAGATTTTCAAAATTTCTTTGTTGGCTGCAGGCAGTGTACTCGCTAATTAGTAATTGAATTTTACCCCAACAGTTTCAATGTTACTCCCTTTTTTCTCAGTTTCTGCTATCACACTTGGAGAGCTGAAGGATGATTGGTGTGCAGCCATCTTGAAAGTCCAGATCCAGAATAGTCTTAGATCTGGTTGATGTTGTTTAAGATCTACTTTAAAAGTTTGCTGTTTAGTGTGCTTGAGTTGATGTGGGCAGAGCTCCAAATTTTGGAGACTTTGGGGAATAGGGGTGCATCTCCTGCTGTATTTATATATTTATATATTTATATATTTATCTATTTATGGTAAATAGAAATTAGTCTTGGGCCCATAGATTTCTACTTGGGTTATAGCACTGGGTCATGGATGCAAGGGCTGGGCATTTGTCTGGGCCATATATTAACTTGTGGACTACTAGAAGCTGAGATTTCTGAAGGATGTGGGATAATTCATTCTAGTTTATTAGTCTTAGAACTTGACAGTGGTGGGTACTGTAAGAGAAGTTTGTTGCAAATTTTGGACTTTTCTTATAACATTGTTTTGAGTTTTCTTCTCAGGAGTGGTGGCCGGATTAATTCCATGTTTCCCATTAAGGACACAAGCTTCAACACGTTTCAGTCATTTTGAATTATTGTATAGCAGACATCCTTGAAGACTGTTTTGTATTGATAAAGAATCTTGGGAAGAAGAGAAAATAATTTTTAAAAGTGTATTAGAGCACAGTGCCAATTTATAAGATGAGATGCAAGTAGTAATGCCCAGTTGTAGAGGAACAGACAAAAATAAGTGTGGTCACATAAGACGTATATAACAAAACTGGAGGGATCAAGGGATTTGTTTCTAGTGCAGGAAAGAAAAGGTTCTGGCTAAGTGGCAGGTCCATCTGAAACTGTAGAAAAAAAAATTGATCTAAACTATCGCATTTAACTGATTGAGAAGAGAAGCCCAGAACAGATATGCCATATTAATGCGGGTGTATATATTAATGTATGTGTATATATTAATGTTATCTTAACTGTGGACGGAAGCCCAGACCACTGTAGGTAATGCAGAGTAAGAAATTATTAGGTCTCAAAAACAAAGAAAACTGACCTCTCTGTAGATTTAGGTAGATGATGCATTATTTAAGACAGACAAGAAATATGGGAGTTTTGTGTAAGGTATAGAGAAATGTTTCTAGCAGAACATACCTGTTTCATCACAATATTGAAACTTTTTTTCAATGGAAAATGTTAACACACTTCCTTATAGAATGCCATTCAATAAGGAGAATGTAGAAAAGATGCTTAACATGCAAATAATAGAGAATTCAAAAAAGTTAGTGGAACAGCTGTATAATGGAGATCCAAAGCCTGGTGAAACAGTTAAGCTCTAACAATTTTTCCAAGTGGAACAGCATTTCAAAATTTGACAGTTACCAACTTGAACTGATGAACTGAAAGAAAGGTTGGGCAGGGACAAGATTCTTGATCCCATTAGAATCTAACAAAGTGATACTGGCAGATCTATATAGTGGCTGATGCCAAAGAAAAGACAGCTTTCAGCAACAGTGGGTTACTCCACTTAACTGTCATTCTGTTTTGGGCTATGTGATGTTCTGCAACCTGTTAGAGATGTACAGACAAAGTCCTAAACCCACATGTCAGATGTGCTGTCTCCTACCTAGACAATGTAGTAATGCATTCAGAAGCTGGGATTCCCATTTAGCTCAAGTCTAGGCTGTGAGTCTAGGCTATACTAAGTTCACTGAGTTGATCTGGATTAACTGTTACTGACTTCCGAGAGCATGTTGGGATTAACTGAGATAAAAATATTTAGGCTTTGTGCTTGGTAGAGGATAATGAAGTACTTGATGCTGTGGGAACTAGATTATTATTGACACCAATACTCAAGTGATGGGATTCTTGGGGGTAAGCTTGGAATCATCAAAAATTAGTACTCCATTTTGCCTAAAGCAGTGCCTCCTTACAACTTTGATAAAAGGAAAGTTGCCCCTTAAGTTTAAATGAACATTAGAGTAAGATAATGCATTTAACCACCAAAAGAGTACTTTGTTTATTTTGTTCAGCCTCTCCTAATGTCAGCCAGCCTTTTATAGTGTATACTGATGGATCAGAGTTAGGTTAGTTTAGGGGCAATTTTATCTTAGACCTTTGGTGAAGAACAGCCCATGTTTTTTGAGTCAAAAACAGAGTAGAGCAGAAACCAGGTGTTCTACCATTGAAGGGGGTATTTTAATCAAGTTGGCACCATCTTTGTTAAAGAGCTGCCTTTTTGGCCGTCTCCTACAGACTCCTCAGAGGTGACCTCTGTGTGGCATACAAAGCAATCTCAGACACCGCCCTGATGGGGACTGCTGCATATCCACAAGTCAAGCTGCACTCAAGTAACCTGCACGCGAGATGTCAACCTGGTCTGTGACATCAATAGGACTTGGTGGGACAGATTTGTGTCCCAAAGACTCACCCTTTTGTGGAATAGACTCCATCTCCACGTAAAGCAGAGTACCTCATTGAATAGAAGCTGCACCCCTGGGATTCCATCTATGTCCCTGGTGGACAGTGGCATAGGGTGCTGACTTGTTGGAACATGGGCTAAATTCTTGGCTAGGCATGTAAGGGCCTCAGGGCCAGAAGCTTAGTAACTTCCTATGAATGTATATTTTTATAGACCATTCCCATATGTTGTACCTCAATAGCTAACAGGATGGGCGCACACAGATTTGCAGATGGGCACTGTACTGCAGTCTTAAGTTCACAGTGAAACACAGATCAAACTAGACCTACCATAATACAGATGGTCTGTCTAAGGCTTATAAGCCATCTGTTGTATCTGTAGGCAGGGGGTTAAATGGAGGAAGGAATGTAATTACAGCATAGTGTATGGTGGTTCTTGACAAAATGATGTCTTAACAGTGCTGAACATTTTTGGAACAAATATTGTAAATGCTGTTGCCTTTAAAAATTATGTAAAACGTTTGATTCTCGGCTTGGCTTGGGAGTGCCTTCTGTGTGGAGTCTGCATGTCCTCCCCGTGGTTGGGTAGCATTCGAAAGACATGCGTGCGTAAATGGCCGTGCCTTCGTTGAAGGTTGGGCATTGAGCTGGTACCTCAGCATTTCGTAAAAAATCTACTGCCAATCATTAGCGGACCAGAGTTCCGCTGTGACGACCCCTTACCAGGAAAAAGCCGCAAGACAAACAACAACAACATTGGGAATGCATTCCATAAATGGTGCCGTTAATTTAAATAGTTGGGTACTAGTATATAATATGCAGTTAATAGATCTTTAGTAGTCCAGTTAAGTAATTAACTCATTTACTCCAATGGAGCTCTAAATCCATAAAGACACAATGCAACTCCTCCTGACCTTCTCTGTACTTCTCCATCAACACTCTGAGCAAACATCGCATCTGTAGTGCTCTTTCCTGGCATGAAACCATACTGCTGATCACTAATCATCACCTCCCTTCTTAACCTAGCTTCCACTACTCCTTCCCATAACTTCATGCTGTGACTGATCAATTTAATCCCTCTGTAGTTACTACAGCTCTGCACATCACCCTTATTCTTAAAAATCGGTACCAAAGCACTTTTTCTCCATTCCTCAGGCATCCTCTCACTTTCCAAGATTTCATTAAACAATCTAGTTAAAAAGTCCACTGCCATTTCACCTAAACACCTCCCATGCTTCCACAGATATGTCATCTGGACCAACAGCCTTTCCGTTCTTCATCCTATTCGTAGCTATCCTTACTTCCTCCTTGTTAATCCACTGCACTTCATGATTCACTATCCACACATCATCCAACCTTCACTCCCTTTCATTCCCTTCATTCATCAGCCCCTCAAAGTACTCTTTCCATCTGCTCAACACACTCTCCTCGCTTGTGAGTACATTTCCCTCGTTATCCTTTATCACCCTTACCTGCTGCACATCTTTACTAGCTCGGTCCCTCTGTCTAGCCAATCGGTACAGGTCCTTTTCTCCCTCCTTAGTGTCCAACCTTTTATACAACTCTTCATACGCCTTATCCTTAGCCTTCGCCACCTCTCTCTTTGCCATGCACCTCATCTCCTTGTACTCTTGTCTACTTTCTTTATCTCTCTGACAGTCCCACTTCGCCAACCTCTTTCTCTGTATACTCTCCTATACTTCTTCATTCTGCCACCAGGTTTCCTTGTCCTCCTTCCTCTTTCCAGATGTCACACCAAGCACCTCTCTAGCTATCTCTCTTACTAGCTCTGCTGTAGTTGCCCAGCTGTTCGGTAACTCTTCACTGCCACCCAGTGCCTGGCTTAACTCCTCCATGAACATCACCTCACAATTACCCTTTTTCAATTTCCACCATTTGATCCTTGGTGCTGCCCTCACCCTCATCCTCCTCTTCTTGATCACCAATGTCATCCTACAAACCACCATCCTATGCTGTCTAACTACACTTTCCCCTGCCACCACTTTACAGTCTCCAATCTCCTTCAGACTGGCCCTTCTACATAAGATATAATCCACCTGTGTGCATCTTCCTCCACTCTTGTATGTCACCCTATGCTCCTCCCTCTTTGTAAAATACGTATTCATCACAGCCATGTCCATCCTTTTCGCAAAATCCACTGCCATCTGACCTTCTGCATTCCTTTGCTTAACACCATACTTACCCATCACGTTCTCATCCCCTCTGTTCCCTTCACCAACATGCCCATTGAAATCTGCTCCAATCACCAGTCTCTCACCCTTGGGTACAGTCATCACCACTTCATTTAACTCGATCCAAAATTTTTCTTTCTCATCCATCGCACACCTAACTTGTGGAGCATATGCACTAACAACATTCATCAGTACACCATCAATTTCCAGCTTCATAAACATCACTCTATCCGACACTCTTCACCTCCAAAACACTCTTAGCATACTGTTCCTTCAGGATAATGCCTACGCCATTTCTCCTCCCATCCACACCATGAGAAAACAATTTGAAACCACCTCCGATACACCTAGCCTTGCTCCCCTTCCATCTGGTCTCTTGCACACACAATATACCAACCTTCCTTTGGTCCATCATATCAGCTAGCTCTCTCCCTATACCAGTCCTACTGCTAACATTCAAAGTTCCGGCCCTCACTATCACAGTCCTAGCCTTTACTTGCCTTCGGGCATTCCTTACCCCTCTTCTCCTCCTTCGGCCAACAGTAGCCCAATTACCACCAACATCCTGTTGGCCAACAGTACTGGTGGCGGTCGTTGTTAACCCGGGCCTCGACCGATCCGGTATGTATATCTGTACTGTTATCTGCATGTATGATTTGGCAAAATTTTACGCCAGATGCCCTTTCTGATGCAACCCTCCCCATTTATCCGGGCTTGGGACCAGCACAACAAAATGCACTGGCTTGTGCATAATTACACTAATTGATTATAATGTTGTGCGAATGGATTTAATATTGTTGATAATCTTGTCAGAGGTGCAAACTGCGTATTCAAAAGCTAGGAAAAAAACCCTCTGATCTTTGCTGTTTTCCCCAAATACTAAATGTATGACTGATACAGTTGTGGTATTGATAACAAAGACATTCAAACTTTTAGGGAAAAAATGGTTGTTAAATTATTTCGGGGGGGGTAGTACAGTGGCACAGCAGTGCCACCTCACAACAAAAGTTCTCTGGTTTGATTCTCGGCTGGTGTGCCTTCTGTGCAGAGTTTACTTGTCTTAGTGTTTGCGTGTGTTTCCTCCAGGTGCTCCAGTTTCCATCCACATCCAAAGACATGCAGTAGGTTTATTGGACATTCTAAACTGGCAATAGGTGTGCCTGTGCATATGTGTCTATGTGTGTGCGTGCGCGCATGTGTGGTGTGGTAGAACTGCTGTGGCAGGGCTAGCCACCCGGTGGTGTAAACCTTGGCTCTAGATGATTGCCATTGTTGAAGTGACACCCCGACCTCATGTGCAAAAATAGGAAAAAGAGGTTGTGGATGGATCAACTGATTTGTTAAATTATTTTAAATTACCTTGCATGTGCTCACTGATGTCCCCAGAATCTTATGTCCTCATGCAGTGTACTAAGTCCTTGTTGCCTTATCATAAGGCCTCCCAGCATTTCAGTAGTAGTAATTTGATATCCACATCTCACCCACCCATCAATTTTATATACTTAGTGCGCCTGTGAATTTACTGGCGCTGTTGTCAGCTTTCCTTCTACGTTCTGTAAACTGTTTCTGTGAGCTTCAGGGGTTAACATGTAACGTTCTCGTAGAGCATGCTTTACTTTTAAGTAATCAAAACATTGAGTGTCATTTAGCTTATTCACAGTATTCATTAAATTACTTGTAAACAAATGGTTAAAAAACACATTACTCCTAGTCTGTTTTGTCCAGATTTACACATGTTCAGATGTCTGATTAACACTAAAGTCCGTCCTGTCCTTTGTACAAAGGACATAGTTTAGTACTGAGACTGGCTTCCAGGGCTGGGATTCCACATCTGCTACTTACATGCATGTGACACATGTGGAGAATTTTCTCATGCAAATGCTACTTTTTCCTCTTTGTAGTTTTGGCCTCTGTCTCTGCTCTTGCTCCCTTTGAACTTCAGGTTATTTAATTATCTTGCTTTCCTCGGGACATATGATTCACCTCCTTGTGCAGTTCCAATTTCCTCAGTTCAGACTGTATTTTGAGATCACTTTATGCGACTTGAGTGGTCTCTCTCATTTAGTCTCTTCCCATATATCAAGCAAAACTGGGCTACAGTGCTTTAAACCACAACACTATTCAGAAAACTCTAAGCACTTGGAAAAAGCCCACAAAGACCTCTGGATGCAATGAAAATATATTTAGTAGTCACTCCACTTTGTAAACAATAAAACTCGTAAAAATACCCCTTCGGGTCACAGTACATACGCATTAACGCTTTGAGAGAATAATGAATAGCGTTTTCGTCTCCCAATAGACTTCTTCAGACGGAAAATGCATACTGAGTAAAGCATTAAATAGCCATCATTTTGTATAAAGCAATCATAAAAGAAGCTGAGTGTTTAAAAACACTAACATACATAAATGTACAAATATTTGTAAAAATACATAAAATAGCATTTACCTAGCTGTTCTCAGTATAAATTTATTTGAATCATATTTCATTGAATATTTGTATAAAAATATAGGCATCTTTCGAGGTTGTTTGAAGGTGGAAAGCTATAATGCCCTGCCAATTAAATTGGTTTTGCAATTAAGTAATCAGAACATATACAGAGATCTTTACTCAGTATGTATTACAGCCACCACAGTTTTTTCCAGGATGTTGGTGGTTTCCCTCCTTTTAAAATACCGCTAAATAAAGCCTTCCAGATAGTTATCACTTTCTTCCAAACTTCCCCCGAAATACCACCTATTTCCTGGAAACTTTCTTGCAGACTGGTTATATATCACAATTTTTATCTCATCTCCTGCTATCTTGACTGTTCATTGCTGAGCCTCATCTACTTCTAACCTTGGGAGATTTTTTAAGTATGCTATAAATATTTCCATTTGTATTTTTTTCTTGACTTCCCCACTTCTCTGATTTATGCACATTTTCTTAAAATTTCCGGAATATCTCTAATACCTCCCTGGTTATGTTTTTTTATAGGCTTTCTAAGTTTAGCAACAGCACTTTCTGTTTTTTGTTACATTATTTGGCCAAAAGTTTTTTTGTGCTCTGGAGTTATAAACAGTTGCTTAGCAGCAATCTTTCTAGGTTTGTGCACATTATCCAGGTACTGTTATTGTCTGTTTAGCCTCTTCTTGCTGTGTGAGATTCTCCTTTTTTGATACTTTAACATTTGAGAGCCCCTTGAAATAATTATTTCTTAACCAGATCTCTTTCTTTTATTTCTACCCTAATTTTAAACTCCACTTTCATTTTTCCAACTCACAAGCTATAACTCCTGGAGTACTTGCTGTCTTCTCTAAAATAACTGCTGGGTAATCTCCACTACCCATTCCATAAATTATTTTTTTAACAGGCAAGTAGGGAAGCACTAATGTGTCATCTTTATTTCATTACCCTGCTTTTTTATCTTGGTAATTATTGGTGCATGATCTGAAATAATTAGTGAATGTGTATCAAAAATTCACAATTAAAATAACATGTTCATGTGAAATATAATTTCTGTCAAGTCTAGCCCAGATGTTCTTCATGTTTCACTGTTGCAGTCATCACATTTGGGTTACCTGCTTGCAGTAGCCCTCAGCTGGCCTGATTATCAATGTATTGGCTCCTGCATTGGTTGCTGTCTCATCTTCCATGACGTCAGGTAGTCAGGGGCATAAAGCATGCAGCAGACGCCTTTACATCAGTCTTTCTTGCCGTGCGGTGCCTGAAGCAGAAGCAGTTCGCAAGTGCTGGTCAGCCGACTCCTGAAATTTTCATTTTTGAGTTTCAGAACTGAAGTCTTCAACTACAGCTAAGTACCCCATCGGGGAAACTTTTTCTTGCTCTAAACCGATGTCAGTAAAAGTCAATAATTGTATTTCTTGTGGAAAGCAAATACCTCATAAAGATTTTCATTCGTACTGTATTCTTTGCCTATGCCCATTCTTTGCCTACGCCCTGACCACGACTTACCTCGCTGTCTGTTTTGTGCCTTATTTAAACCACAAACTATTCCTCGTCAATATATTTTCGCTCCTAAGTATTTTGGTACTCTGTTCAATTATCCAGATATGTCTTCAGTAAGACACCAGACTACCGACCTTCCGAAAAAACGCAAAGATAAAGACAGACACAGGCCACCTAGGTCCAAAGCTGCCAACGACGTTTCTCCTAAGGTAGTCGCCAGTTCACTGGTACTCAGTGAGACGCTTTCGCAGCCCCTGATACCCACTACATCAGATTCGCCGGGCTCTACTTAGACCCATTCGGAGTCCGGTATGCTGCGAGATGCTTCAACTGTGGAACCTGCGGATGTCTCTACCTTGGATGGGTCCGGAGCCGCTGTGCAGGCACCGGCTTCTGAGGTTGTATTCAGGCCTACTGACTTGCATATTAAACCAACGCCATCTTCTTAAAGGCCTAAAACTCAAACCATGCCTAGAAAACCAATGCCCAGACTGCATGGTCAGGCCTCTATGCCTAAAAGACAAATAAGAATGGCTTACTTTGGGAAGCCAACCTTTCCACTCTGAGACCTAGGACTGAATTTGCTTATGATACTTCTGACCAGGATTCTGAAATTTGTCTCCTCTGATGACCAGGATTTACCCTTATCTGCCTATGAGGATTCTGATGCTGAGGACTGTATTCCCTCTGCTTCTCCCCCAGAGGATTTTTCTTTTGGTGAAACCTTGCATACTCTTAGGGAGTATTTTCACTGGGAAAGCCAGGATTACTCTGATTCTAAAAAGAGGCTTAGGGATTTCTTACTCCTGCCCCAACATGGGCCATTAGCTATCCCTCCTGTGCTGAACATTGTTGACGATGCCTTTTCGGAATCTAGCGTGGCCGCTGACTCTCTACCTCCTGCTCCCAGAAAACCTGATATATATTACAGGGTCAAAACCAAAGAGAAGAAAGGTAAATACTCCACGACATTCGAAGCAAGCCAGGAGGATAGTCAATCTGTATGACAATTAATCCACAAATAATCCACAAAAATGAGAAAATGATGACCTCTTTATTGAAGAAAGTTGAAAAAAGTAAGCGCTTTCACGTCTCTCTGGACGCTTCATCAGACTTAAAATAACAACAGCATTCAACGTCACTTAAATACCACACTTCTCACTTAATAAACCAATGAAACTTCTCATATCAGACATCTGATCAAACAAGGTTACATCCTTAAACACACGTGTTTATATGCATTATTTATTTTTGTTCTTTATTATAATTGTCATTTATTTTAGTGTTATAGATGTGAAGGTTTTTATGAATGTTTTTAAATTACACATTGGCTACATATCTTTAAGGATGTAACCTTGTTTTATCAGGTGTGTTTTTGAATATCTACTATATATTACAGGGTTCCTAATTCTCACAAGTTCCTTTTTAAAAATCCTACTGCGGATCCTCGGACCATTTCACAGGGTTCCAAGGGCATTAAGGCTACTACTGCCAAAAATCCTACCCCCTCTGATAGAGATTCCAGGGCCCTGGATAGATGGGGTAAGAAGGTATACACCTCTGCAACCTTGGCCATCAAGGCCTTAAATTGCCAGTTTCATATGTTGAAGTATCAGCAGCATATTATTGGATTGCTTAAACAGAAAATGATGATGATTCTCGATTGTGCTGAAAATAAGGATTTACAGGATTTAATGCATTCTGCTGAACAGGTTGGAAAACATACTTTGCAGTGTGGTTTTGATTCACTAGAGGCACCTTGCAGGGCTGCTGTCACCGGGTCTGTACTTAGAAGGCATGCTTGGCTTAAGAAGCAATCTTTGCCAGATCATGTTAAAACTAAATTGCTGGATGCTCCCTTAAATCAGCATTGCCTGTTTGGCAACAAAGCAGAAGTTGTACTTAAAAAGATGGAGGAAAAAGCTAAATCTATGAAAACTGTTAAAGATTTCTTACAAGTGCAGCCTCCAAGATTTAGTAGGCATTGGTCCTCAAAAAATTGGTCCTTTTCTGCCTCTTCCAGGCCTCCTCAGTTCAAACCCAGAACCTGCAGAACACCCAGGCTACAGTCCCAGGGTACGTACAGGACAAAACAGTAGTGGGCTCCCACTTCCAAATCAGGGAGTAGTAAGCTGTCTCAATGACTTAACTTTAAAACTTCCAAGCACTTCTCAACTGACTGCTCCTTTAGGGGGAAAGATTGCTCTGCAAGCAAAAAACTGGGAACTCATTACCCAGGACAAATGGGTTTTAAACATAGTTTCCCAAGGATACAGATTTCTCTTCCACACGTTACCAACCCCAAACAGTTGGCCAGATCTACCCCCAAATCAGTGGGCAGAGGCTCAAAAGCAAGTACTCTGTCTTAAGATTAAAGGCTATTCAGACTGTACCAGAAGAGGAAAATGGACAAGGTTTCTACTCAAGACTTTTCCTGGTATTCAGAAAAGACAACTCATGGCATCCTATCCTGGACCTTTCTATCCTAAACGCCTTTTTTGGTGATTCCAAAATTCCAGATGCTAACTCTTCACCAGTTGCTTCCCATGATAGGCAAAGATGCCTGGTTGGCTACACTGGATTTAAAGGAAGCCTACCTGCACATCCCAATAAGGGAATCTTGCAGAAGATACGCTTCAAAGCAGGCTGCATGCATTATCAGTTCTCTGCACTGCCCTTTGGCTTATCTACTGTGCCCAGGGTATTCACAAAGTGCCTAGCTGCAGTCATTGCATTTTGCAGGCAAAGAAATATTCAAATATACCCATACCTGGACGATTGTCTAATTCGGGCAGAAAGCCAGGACATACTTTTGAATCACCTGTCATTTGCACAAAAGGTGCTAACTTTTCTGGGGTACACCATAAACGAAAAGAAATCACATCTGGTACCCTGTCAGCAAATTATATTCCTGGGTGCAAGCTTGAACACAACTTCCTAGATGGCTTTCCTCACACCAGAGAAGCAAATTCATTTGACAACTTACTTCAAACTAATAGCCACAAAAACCCTGCTATCTGCAAGGCAAATACTGCAAGCTTTGGGGTTTATGGCCTCCTGCATTCTACTAATTCCATATGCAAAACTGCATATGAGGAAACTACAATGATATTTAAAAAGTCTACGGTGTCAACATTCTCAGCATCTAGAAGCAATGATTCCTATCATTCCTTACCTACAGTTAGAGTTCCTTTGGTGGGCGGAGGCCTGTCACCAAAACAAAGGGCTACTATTCACTCTAGCCCTGCCGCCCAAACCTTAACAGACGCATCAGACTATGCATGAGGGGCTCACTGAGCAGGGAAGTGCATTCAGGGCAAATGGAAACCAAGTCAAATGCACCTGCATATCAACCAAAAAGAAATGCTAGCTGTACAGAAAGCTCTGACAGCCTTCATGGACCACATTCGTCCAGGACAATTAATGGTAAAGACGGACAACAACACTGTTATGTGGTACATAAACAAGCGGGGGGAGGTACCTATTCATGCTCCCTCTGCAGACTAGCCATGGCTCTGTGGAACACAGCCTTGAGCTACCAAGTGCATCTACATGTTCAATTCCTGCCAGGAAAACTAAATACATTGGCAGACAAACAAAGCAGAAATCTAATGGACCCACATGAGTGGAAACTGGAACCAAAGACTTTCAACATGTTGATAAACAAATGGGGAAGCCCAGAGATAGACCTGTTTGCCTCCCCCCAGAACTACCAATTGGACAAATTCTGCACAAGGACTCCCCACAAACAAGCTTGGAAAGTGGATGCTCTGTCCTTCAGTTGGAAAAAATCTTATCGGTTTATGCCTTTCCTCCTCTGCCTCTCCTCTCCAAAGTACTAATAAAGATCAAACAGGACAAACCAAGGACGATACTGATTGCACCAGATTGGCCACGCCAATACTGGTACCCCCTCCTGTGCAGCGTGTCACTGCTGGCTCAATGGCACATGCCTCAGACCCCTACCCTGCTGTCACAGCAGGAGAGCTAGATTCTGCACCCTCAGCTTCAAACCCTGAACCTGGCAGCCTGGCTAATTACCTAATCTCTCCATTTCCATCCCTCAGTAAACAAGTGTTGGATGTCATTTTGGAAGTAAGAAGGCCTAGTACTAGAAAATCTTATGCTGAAAAATGGAAAAGATTGTGTGCCTGGAA
>NC_056739.1:645262954-645275454 GCF_019279795.1 Protopterus annectens
CCTAGTTACCTTACAATTGAGGATATCCATGCAGAGCTGCATGTTATTGCCTGTGCTTCTCCTTATACTAATTGATGTCTGTTCTTTTTATTTTTATCCCCCCCCCCGTGTCACAACTACTTGCATACGTTTAGAAAGCATCATCTTTTAACCTAGAAGAAGCCAGTGTCTGGTCTTTTATTGCCCTATTATCAGCTTGTCTCTTTTGAAAAGTATAAGAAAAAAGAAAAACTGTAGACCTCTTTTGCAGCTTGAAAGACAAGCTGAAACTTTTATTGCTAAATAAAACTTTCCTTTATATAAGGTGTTCTCATATTTACTAGTTTCCATTTAAAATCTGTTATTAGGTTATGCCTAGGGTCTTAATATAGGCATTCACTTATGCAAAAGCATGAGAGCATTTCATCTCTGCATATATTATGATTAATGCTTTTGTATAGCTTTTCTTCTCTTTTTGTGCTCTAATGCCTATTTTTCTTACTACCAAAAGAGAAAAGGAAGAAGAAAAAAGACATCTGTTTAATAACTTTATCATGTACAAGAACTAAAAATACTTCATCATAAAAATATGTAATTTTATGTTGTGAAATGTTTCTTTGAAATGCTGTTAAGAATTTGTTTTACTTGGTTACCTTTTTCTTTTGTCTTCTCTTCTCAGAGTCTTTCCAAACATTAATGATATGAAGTGAGATAAGTGCTTTTCAGTTCCTTTCAAGTTTAACAAAGTCAACAAAAGTCCACTCTTTCTACTTTTACTTATACACTTGTATTTCACAAATGTGATTGATGCTTTGCAGACTCACATTTCTTCACTAATTTCTGTGTTGCTGGTCTTCTTCCTGTTCATCTCCATCTCCCGGCTCTAGATTCTTCTGGACAACTCCTGTGCTTTTCTCTGTCTTTCAATCATTTTCCTTTGGAACATTGGAAAAGGTTTTACTGGGAAAGCTGTCCATGTGTTTTGTTATCACATGAATGAGAAGCAGAGACCCCTTCTGCTTTATGGCTCATTTTTTGGTGTAAAAACTTCTGCATTTCCTCCTTAGCCTGCTCTGCAGCAAAAAATTACTGATAATCCAGGGAAAAATATTTTGAATACAGCTGGGTATACAGCAGCTTGAATCTCACACCTTCCTCTAGACATTTGATTACTGGAATACAATTTTCTCTACTGTTGAGTGTACAGTAAATCATTTTCCACAAACATTCGATCTCCAGCTTTTAATACTTTGTCCTTTTGCTAATTTTTTGTCAAGATTAACACTTTCTGTTGGTAGGTTTGCATCTTTACTAATAGAGGTATTGGCTGCCTTCTCATGGCCACATTTGAAGCATACGCATGTGTATGCCCTTTTAATTAACAGTTCCTGCTGTGGAATACCAGTCCAGTTGCTTATTTGTGTATTCATGAAATTAATACAGTCTGTTCCTTGTAGTTTCTCTGGTATGGCAGAAAATCTCAGATTTTTCCTATGTGCTATGTCCCTATAGGCAACAATATCCTAGACCTAGTCATTACCAGCATGAGTGACAGGTGTTCCACACCTGAAGTCAGCTCCTCGTTGGTTCGATCTGACCATAAGCTTTAATCACCCTTGATATCCACATCCCGCCCCCAACCCCCATTAAGGACACCATGGTAAAAAATTTCTCCAAAGCCAATTTCATGCTTAAGACAGAAGTGGTGAATTTTGACACCCATGCAGATGGACAATACAGTTACAACTGCTGAATCCTACACAAATGCACTCTATAAGCACTTACACGAGTGCATGAATCATGCTATCCCAAACAGAACCAAGACACTGTCCTCCAAAAAAAGGAAGCCAATCTGGTGGTCCCCTGCCATAAACAAACTGTACAACAGAAGGAAGAAACTGTTGCAAAAGAGAGTAAAATTCCATGAGTGGAGGAGTTCCCTGGTCAGCCTAAGTAAGAAGCCGAGGTCCCTTATTAAGATCCTCCAAAGCTAGCTACGAAAACAAAATCGCCACTAATTCTAAGGACAACCACAAAGCATTCTATAGCTATGTCAAGAGTCTTGGTGGCAACACCCAGATCTGCTCTGAGTTACAGCACAAAGGCGTGAATATTACAGAACCAACTGATATTGCCAACATCCTGGCAGATAGGTTCAGTTTTAACTTTACCCCCCCCCCATCCCACCCCCAAAAGGGCCCATATCTATACGGGAAGAATGCAGTCTCCCTGTAATCACAACTACGCAGGTAAAAGCTGCACTGTCTAAAGCCAAAAACACAGCATCCATGGGACCGGACAACTTCCCAGGCTGCGTTTTACATGAACTTCAGAATGAACTGGCTCCCCACTTAAGCACCATGTTCAATAATAGCCTTGCATCAGGCTTTGTGCCCACTGAATGGCGCACAGCAACAGTTATCCCAGTCCACAAAGGGGGAGCCACCACTGATCCTGGGAACTATCGACCTATTAGCCTGATGAGCCTGGTCTGCAAGGCCATGGAAAGTATCATCATGGAACTCATAAGCAAAGACATTGGTAACCTCCAAACTCTGGATCCCACCCAGTTCGGGTTTGTGAAAGGCAGATCATGCCTCCTGAACCTGATTGACTTCTTTGAGGCAGTCACCAAAGCCGTGGATGAGGGTAAGGACATCGCCAAGGCTTTCGACACCGTCCCCCATTCTGGAGTTATAGCTAAATTCACTAAACTAGGTATAAAAATCCCTATGTCACAAGATGGGTTGCCAACTGGCTCACTGACAGAACCCACACTGTAAAAGTTGCAGACTCCAAATCTGACCTCAAAGCAATGACAAGTGGAGTACCACAGGGTTCCGTCCTGGGACCTCTCCTGTTTGGTATCTACTTCAAGGCCTCTGGCTAACGAAGTTCGCAGATGACTGCAAACCAGGAGCTATAGTTATGTCCCCAAATGATGTGGACATCCTACAGAAGGGCCTTGCTGAGACAGATGCCTGGTGTCAGAGCCATGGCCTCAAGTTCAATGCCAAAAAGTGCAGTGTCATCCCCTTTGGTAAAATCTCTGTACCCATGAACTACCACATAGGCAGCAATCTACTTAACACTGAATATGTGATAAGGGACCTTGCGACCCAGGTGGACAGTAGTATCTCCTTTGATAGTCACATCGCCACAGTAGTCAGGAAGTCCTATGTGGCAAACCTCTTCATAAAAGGGTTCTCATCCAGGAAAAAGAGGTAATTGTTCCCCTCTACTCGACACTCATTAGACCCATTATATAGAGTACAATGTCCCTTTTGGAGTGTACCTCACAAGACATCTGCAGCAGCTGGAAAGGCCACAGAAGTACCTCACAAAGAGAATTACTGGCCTCAAACAAATGCCTTACACTGACCGCCTCAAAAAACTCCAGCTTTACTCCGTAGCATATTGCCTACTCTGAGGTGATCCTCTGCCTAACATATAAAGCTATGTCAAACCCAGAGATGTTGGACATGCTACACCTAAAGAATTCCCAATCCCTCCAAGCTACACGCTCTAGGGAACTAAACCTTGTAACCACAATAAAAGGACATGCTGTAGGGATAGATTCCTGTCCCAGAGACTTCCCATACTCTGGAGCAGGCTACCCATCTATGTCAAGCAAAGTTCTTCATTAGCACTCTTCAAGAAAAATCTTGAGGAGTGGATAGGAAATAGGAAATACACTCTGGGGATCACTTCTGTGTCTCTGCTCGACAGTGGCACAGGAAAATAACTTTCTTGGGTGGCGTAAGCCAGGGAACCTTGTTGGCTAGGCTTACGTAGGCCCTTGGGCCGATAGCCTAGTGTACCTACCTATGAACCTATGTGCTCTGTCCCTTTATACTACCATTTTGTGGAAAAAAAATCTTGAGCAGTGTCATACTCAGCCAGCCTTTTCTTCATTTTGACCTCTGATTTTTGCATTTTTATCAAAATATCTGTTTAAAGTTTCTTCAGTTTTTCCCAGCCTTTTCTTACTTGAGTTGATGTACTCCTTCAGTGTTTTGTTTATTTCGAGAACATTTTACTTTATCCTCTAGATTACTGAATACAGTGTCTTCTACCAGACTTGTAGCTTGAACTGATTTTTGCTGAATAGTTACAGGATTTTTCCCAGTTAGTGTTTCTTTTTACCTTTTCTATTTGATGTTTGAGGCCGTCTTAGTTTCTTCTTTGCAGGCATTCAGGCAGTGTACTTACTAACCAATAACTGAATTTTGCTCAAGTTGACAATATCACTGGCTGCTGTTTCACAGTTTCTGTTTTCACATTGGAAGGGCTGAAGTCAATGTGTTAATCAGTGTGCAGCCATCTTGGAAGTCTATAGAACAGTGCCTTTATGACAATTTGTAAATAACTCTTAACAAGCTTTTAGAACAAAATAAATTACACTCTTTAAAAAAAATAAAACTGAGTAATGCATTTTGAGAACAGAGAAATATAAAAGTTTTTCAATAGATGGCATATAAGAGAACACTGTTTAACAAGCTACATTTTAACTAACACTTGGCTGAAAAAGATGCTGTAATCTGTCTACCAATACCTGAATTTACAGAATAAAACAGAAAAACCAGTAACAAAAATGAACCCACTGGAATGGAGTGAAAAAAAAGTAACCATGTCCAAGTTATCCTTGAGTGAAAATGTTTGCCATATCCAGAGTTCTCAGGAGAGGGTTGTTCCACTCAATGTTCAGGGTGAGTCAGACACTGAGATATTCAGTTAGCATAATTCTTACAAACCAGTTTCCCTTTCAGTGAATTAGAATCGTGGCGCAAAATTTAAATTGCAGCTGCTACATTTTTCTGGAAAAATTAACAGAAAAGGCTGCCATCAAACACTAAGACCTGCTGCTGTGAGTATTTTAGTGTGTGCATGTGTGTCCCTGTCTGCCCTCTCACAGAAGAAAAAATACATTTTCTTCTACATGAGCACTTTCCAGTGTATTCATCTTTATAGTAAAAGAAATGCTTCACAGGAAAAAACACAATTGCAAGTTTTATGCAGTTTTTTTCATACATTTCTTAGGTTTGTTGGATTTGTACTAAAAGATAAAAAAAATGGAGGTTTATATATATAGTCATTATCATTAAGCATGTATCACTCCTTTCATTCATCAGTTATCTAGAGCCACTGCTCACACCACTGGGTGGCTAGGCCTACATAGCTTTCCTTTTATGATGCTTTCAAATTCTGTATATACAGCTAGTATCATATGCAACATTCAGTGTTATGTAGTCCAGTCTCGCCTTCATTCTTAACCCTGGGTTCGGAGCCGAACCTCTGCTCCTATTCAGCCATACTCTAGTTCAAAGTCTTCAGTTGGCTCGTGGCTGAGCTATCCCATCATGCAACAGGCCCATTCCCCAGATCACATTTGCAGCTCGTTAGGCTCAGATGTGGTCTCGATTTTGGCCGTGGCTAAGTATACTTTTTTCTAAATTTTTAACTGTCGATCATAAAAAGCTATTTTCATAGCTACTATGTGTCTCTCTCTCTTGCTGGTTGTGTGGCTTTTTCGTTGGCCATTTTTTGGTATCCCTTTCACTCCCTTTCTTCCCATGGGCTAGGTCCATTTCAGTTAGAGGACCTAGTCCTCCCCATTGTTTCTGTGTGGTCTTTTGTTTTGTGCTTCTGTTTACTTGTTGGCTTATTTAGTGTTTTGTCATCTCTGGTAGAGGTGTCATCCTGCCTTTGTTTTCCCTGGGCTATGCCCGTTTAAATTGGAGGACCTAGTCCTCCCTGTAGTTTTTGTTCCTATCGGTTACTAGGCCGTTTTAGTTAGAGGCTCTAATTTCCCGCATGGGGTTTAGTCAGTCTTGTGTGTACGTGTTGTTTTTGCAGCTTGTCCCTGTGTGTGTACTCCTTTATCCAGCATGTTTAAGGATTCTAAGGAACACAGGCCTTCAGACTTTAAAAAGTGTGTTGAATGCAACAACAAAATGTCTATAACTTATGGGCAGTCCGTGTGTGTGTGTGTGTGTGTGTACTGCTTGGGGCCTATTCACCTCCAAGAGTCCTGCTTGTTTTATCATTCCTTCAGTCCCCGTGTACTACAGGAGAGGAAGAACAAGCTCATTCTGAACGGTCTACTTAAACATTCCTTCGAGGAAGACTTAGCTAAGTCTTCCAGTGCCATATCCTGTCCAGCTAAAAAGGACAAAAAGACTGCTAAGAAGCACTCTCCTTCTCTGTCTGTTTCTTCGGAGCCACTAGAGAAAGTTGCTAGAACAGCTTCTCCTTCTTCGGCTCCATTGGCTTCGGTGCCGACTGTATCGGCTCCAAGCCTTTCAGAGCCGGTCATGGATATTTTTGTTCAGAGTCGGTCTCCAGTTGTTCGACCTGGTTCTCCTTCCTGTCAGTCTCCCTCTGTAGGGAGATCCAGATATCCAGCTATATCCTCGAGGTCCCTTTCCGATAAGGATGTTGATAAGAGTGGTGAAGAAACTGCTTCAGCCATCAGTGCTGGCTAAACTGATTTCAGCTCTGACCCAGTCGACTCCGGAGACCATGGCCCCTTCATCGTTTGTTGTTCCTCCTCCGAGCCTTTCTCGGCCCTCGGAGCCAGAGTTGTCGGTTTTGTTGGGTGCCGTTAGGTTGGTTCCAGTAGCTTCGCCTGGCCTCTCGGTTCTGATTTTCGCTCCGACCCAGTCAGTTGCGTCCATGGGGTCGAGGGTCCACAGTTCCCCGGTCGGACCTGAGGGGGTGGCTTGGATCGATCTTCATCAGTTCCCAGCCTTCCTGTTGGTGCTTCGGCTCGGGTGAGCTTGGACCCGACATCTGCTTTGGACCTCATCTCTTTGGCGCTGAGGGCTACTACCGTATTCTCTATGGTTAGTTAGCCTTCGAGGTTATGAGGAGCGTGCTGGCCAGGTCATCAGCTGCATCCTACAGCACTGACACTCTGCCCCCTCCGGCACCGGTGTCAGTTTCAGATCACCCTCTATCCATGGACAGCGGAGACCGAAGGCCTCAGGATACCTCCATGAGTGGTCCCCAACTTTCTGACATATCCCCAGAGTTTTTGCTTGAGGAGCCCATCAGAAAGAGATTGTGTAAGAGGAAACATGTCGACTCCTCGGATGAGTCTCTCACGTCGGACACAGACCTCGAGGAGTCAGAGGGGTCCCCCAAGTAGTCTTCTGAAGATATCTCTTTTTCAGATATCCTTGAGATCTTGAAGCAGAGAGGTGGCTGGCCCTCCAACGTCTGTGTTCCTTAAGGCTTTTGGGTCTCAACCTTCTGCCTCTTGGGTCTCTCCCCCTTTCAATGAGCTACTAGATCTCGTCTGTCGAAAGGTGTGGGAAACTCCTGACACTGTGGAACCGGTCCCTAGGAGACGCAATAAGTTTTTGTCCGCTCCCAGAGACCAGGAATATCTGACAAAAGGCGTTCCAGTGGTGGTGGCAGCAACCACCAAGAAGGAACTTGCTGAAACTTCATCTACCGTCTGTCTGCCTAACAAGGTGTCCCGGGCTATGGACAGGTATGGGAAGCGTGTGTTTACCTCAGCAGCCTTTACTCTGCAGTTGCTGAACTACTTGACGCATTTTACAAGGCTCCAGAGAGATCTCCTAAAAGAGATACAAGGTTCTCTACAGGGTAACGTTTCTGATGCCGTGACACAGAAGGTCAATGCACAGATGTCTACCCTAAATTCCCTTACCAACTCCTCCATGAGGCTGATCTCATAAGCATCCGATGGAGCGAGCAGGGCAGCAGGTTCTGGAGTCACTCTTAGGAGACACTACTGGATGTGCCTGTGTAATTTCGCCTTCATGTCTATGTTCAACACCCCATTTGACGGTTCATCGTTATTCGGAACCAAGATGAAGGACACTCTCACTAGGTTGGAGCAGGAAGGAAAAACCCTGTCTGCCGTGGGAGTCAGTTTTCCCATGCCTTCTAGATCATACCCCAAGGGCCAGAAGGGTGGGAAAATGTGGTTCAGGAAGTCGCAGAGGTTTTTTTCAAGATGCAAAAAGTGATTCCCCCTCCAGAGGAGGGGGTGAAAATTCAGGTAGACGCCGCCCTAGAGGCAGAGGAGGCCCGCATAACCAGGTGGACCGTGATTCCTTTTGTGGTTCTCCCTACCAGCGCTCCTAAAGGGAGGCCTGACTGTGCATCTCTGGAGCCGGTCAGGGGTCGCATTTCTTTGTTCCCAGAAGCCTGGCAAGACGTCACCAAAGATGAATGGGTATTAAAGATAATTTCTAGAGGTTATCATATTCCCTTCTCTTACATCCGCGGTGGTGCAGTGGTAGCATTGTTACCTCACAGCAAGAGGTTCTCCCGTTCGATTCTCGGCTGGAGTGCAGGGAGTGTCTTCTGTGTGGAGTCTGCATGTCCTCCCTGCGGTTGGGTGGGTGTTTGAAAGACATGCGTAAATGGGTGTGCCTTCGTTGAAGCTTGAACGTCGAGCTGGCATCTCAGCATTCGTGAAAAATCTACTGCCAATCATTAGCAGACCGGAGTTCCGCTGTAGCGACCCCTAACCGGGAAAAGCCGAAAGACAAACAACATCATATTCCCTTCTCTTCTCCTTCCCCACCAACCAAGAGAATTCCAGACATTCCACCCAGTCACACGGATTCCGTAACTTTTGAAATAAAAAAGTTGCTTTCAATGAGAGCCATCCAGCCTGTCCCCACAGACCAAGTAGGATTAGGGACTTGCTCCAGATTCTTATTGGTGCCAAAAAGAACAGGGGACCTGAGACCCATCTTGGATCTCAGCCGATGAACCTACATGTACAAAAGTCCAAGTTCTGCATGGTCACCTTCCAGTCAATACTCCCTCTGTTAGGGAAAGATCTGTGGATGTGCTCCATGGACCGCAAAGATGCTTACTACTATATCAAGATGGACAGGGCATCGAGAAGTCATTTACGTTTCTGGCTGGGAGCCAGTCATTTTCAGTTTCACGCTCTGCACTTTGGTCTCACCACAGACCTCAGGGTGTTCACCAAATGCATGGCAGTGGTAACGGCTCACTTGAGACGTCATGGAATTCCAAGTGTTTCCGTACCTGGACGACTGGCTCCTTTCTGCCACCACCAGGCATCTACTGTTACAGACCAGGGACGCCACCATTACACTGTGCCAAAGGTTAGGAATTACTCTAAATTGGGAAAAATCTGCCTTGTTGCCCTCGCAGCGTGTCACTTTTATCGGCGCCGAACTAGATATGGTGCTCATGAGGGCCTTCTTACCAGAAGAGAGAATTCAGGCTCTACAACAGCAGGTGTACGCCTTACTTCCATTGAGGAAGGTCAAGGCAAAAGTGGTCCTCAAGTTATTCGGGACTATGGCTGCCACGGTCATGCTAGTTCCCCTTGCCAGACTACACATGAGGGTTCTTCAGTGGCTGCTTTTCGCCCAGTGGTCACTACAGCATCTTCCACTCTCCCACTCTATTCTAATTACGGACACGTGCAAGCAAGATCTACGCTGGTGGCTTCAGGCCAGCAATCTCAACGTGGGCAAGCCTTTTGTCCCATCTTCCCCAGTTACCACAGTGACTCCCAGATCAGGTGGGGGGGGGGCATTATCTCGGCAGGACAGTCCAAGGCACGTGCCAGGATCACGAGACCCATTTGCATATCAATGTCTTGGAGATGAGAGCAGTGCTATTAGCGTTGCAAGCACTTCAGAGCTTTCTCCCTCAAGGGACAATTGCAGTCCACTCAGACAACATGTCATTGGTATGGTATCTGGACAAGCAGGGAGGAACCAAATCGTACTCTCTTTGCAGAGAGGCACTTCGAGTTTGGCAGTGGGTGGTGTCTTCCCAATGCTTTCTAGTTGCAACGCATATACCGGGGAAGTCCAATGTGATTGCAGACAGGCTGAGTAGAGCTATCCTAATGCCTCACGAGTGGTCCCTGAACAAATATGTTGCAGAGAAGATATTCCGCAGATGGGGTCAGCCTTGCTGCGATTTATTTGCCAGCCCCTTCAATGCCAAATGCAGCAGCTACTTCACCCTTGAGACACCTAGGGGACGCTATGTTTCACGATTGGCCCTCCATTCTTTTCTATGCCTTTCCACTGTTTCCTCTGATATCAAAGGTCATTCAGAAAGCATAGTCTTTGGGAAGCAAAATGATCCTGATTGCCCCACACTGGCCTCGTAGGATTTGGTTCCCTTTCCTTCAACCCTATCTAATGGATGATCCCTGTATTCTGGACCCAGATCCAGATCTGCTGACTCATATGTCACTACAGTTCCATCCCTCCATCCAGACCCTCAAGTTGACAGCTTGGCTGCTCTAGTTCCATCCCTAGTCAGGCTTCATGATTTTTCCCCGGTAGTGGTCCACATTCTGTCTTCTTCCCACAAGCCTTCTACCAGGAAGATTTATTCCAGTAAGTGGAAGATATTCTCCATTTGGCCCCGTGAAAGACATATTGATCCTTATACAGCGCCTGTCTCAGCAATATTAGACTTTCATTCTCAACTGTTCAGTCAGGGTTCAGCTGCAGCAACCATTAAAGTGCAACTGGCAGCGATTTCTACCTTTCATGTTGCTCATGAGCCCAACCTTATGGCTCATAGGCTTTGTAGGGCCTTTCTGAAAGGGAAAATGTTACTCCGGCCTCCAGTCTTTGATCTAGTAATGCCATGGGACCTCAGTTTTGTATTACAGAAGCTCACCTTGACTCCCTTTGAGCCCGCAGCTATGGTGTGACCTTAAATTCTTGTCATGGAAGACAGTATTCTTGGTACCCATAACTTCAGCTAGGCGGGTCTTTGAACTCCAAGCTTTATCAATTAAGCCACCTTATTTGGTGTTTCACAAAGACAGGGTCTCCTTAAGAAAAAATCCTTCCTTTATTCCAGAGGTTGCTTCTGTTGTCAGTATCAGCCAATCCATTGAGGTGTGTTTTTTCCTAAATTTTCTAACCAGGCAGAATTTAAGTTTCATCAGCTTAGACATTCATAGACAATTGTGTTCCTATTTACATAGGAGAAAAGATTTCAGGAAATCAGATCAACTGTTTGTCTCGTTTTCAGACAGTAGACTTGGGGTTCTTGTTTCTAAAGTAACCTTGTCTCGCTGGATTGCCAGTTGCATCTCGTTTATTTGTGCTTCCAATGGCAAAGAATTACCCTTTAAGGTGAAAGCTCATTCTACTCCATCTGTGGCTACCTCAACTGCATTTCAGACTAGGATTTCTATGGATGATATTTGTGCTGCAGCAATATGGGTTTCGCCTCATACTTTTATTAGTCATTACAAATGGTCTCTAGAGGCAGATCTTCCTTTGGTGCCACAGTGCTCAAGAGTATTTTTCACTGAGCCACCCAAGGTCAAGGTGCTAGGGACGCTGCCGAATGAAGGCGAGACTGGACTACATAACATCAAGAAGTTATGTACTCACCATAACGTTCTATGTATGTACTCTATCTCGCCTTACATTCTTACTAACCCCCCCTCCTTGAGGACCTGGAGGTATAGTCTCTAGGTGTCAGTCCTTTCTGTTGGGGTTGTTCTCATTGTCTGTGTGTGTGTGTGTTTGTTTGCAGCAAACAAGATCTGGGGAATGGGCCTGTTGCATTATGGGATACCTCTTAGCCACGAGCCAATTGAAGACTTAGAGCTAGAGTATGGCCGAGTCGGAGACGAGGTTCGGCTCCGAACCCAGAGGTAAGAATGTAAGGCGAGATGGACTACATACATCGAACGTTATGGTGAGTACATAACTTGTTTTATCTCCTTGAGCTTATCTTCGCAAACCTTACCTGTTGTCACTCCTGCCCCATTGATAGCCCTTGGTAGAATTCATGTTATCCTGCTTGCAGCAGTTTGTGTAAATGCATGCATTTGTTATAGTACAACTACATAGATATAAATGTCTCACCTGTACCTCACATGTACCTGCTGTTCTAGGTGCTATTCAGTTTGTTTATGAACCATATTCCTACAGCACTGTGTAAAAGCATGCGCCTTTTATGTATTTCATTTGATGTTTCTTAACCTGGTAAGTGAACTTGCACAACAGTCCTTTTCAGCCACAACCTGGGCCAAGTTGGCAGTGGCAATACCCATACAAAAGAAAGAAAATTACAGTAAGATGCAAACAGACTAATATATATAGTGATTTAATAAAGGATATGTAATACATTATGAAATAGTTGCAACTGAAGAAGGTAGTAGAAATGTACAACAAAAAAAGAACAAATAGACTTAAGTATGACTCGCTTATTTGGAGAAGTGTAACTAGTTTGTGTACAATTTGTATAGTGTGTCACATGAGAACATTTTGCTACATAGCTCGTTTACTGAAATTCTAACATTTTAGATTGGTCTTTTAGTATATTGTGGAGCTGCTAAACTGCTACATATAATTATGGAGCCTTTCAGTTAGCAGGTTGAGACCGTAATTTTCAGTTGTTCTCATTGAAAATGTTGGCAGTATTACTATGTATGGTAGTTTATTATCAGAACGCTATACAGTATGAGATTAATGTTTTGATTCATACTGTTTAATGTTTTGCTAAAATGG
>NC_056739.1:645282954-645310454 GCF_019279795.1 Protopterus annectens
TAAGTAATGCACCATATCAGATCTCTTTTTCTTTCCCAAGACAATGTTTCTTTTTTTTACACCTTTCAAAAATCTCCAAGTTTTGATCTTTATATTTTCACACTTCCTCTGTCACTTCTTTATCCAAATGGCCTAAAGTGTCTTGATCTACATAATGTTTTTTCATGGATTTGTTTTATTAATAAACACAAATTTACATTTTGAAGTTTTTGACCGTTTTTCTTGCGCAAGTATTTTTCTTTAATTTCTGTTAATCTTTCTGGCTGTCTTGCACCTGGAAATTCTGGGATTCTTGCATAATGTACCATTTCTTCCTTATCCTCAATAGTCCACTTTTCCATCTTTATGGCTATGTTTTGCCCTGTCAGCTTTTGTGTGTGGGAGGGGGATCCCCCCCCTGAACCTGGCCTAGCCCCATTGTAGGGATGTTTCCGTGTTTTGAGGATTCTACACTGACATTTTCTCTGTTCCTGGCACCAGTGCGCATGCCAGGATTGGGCACTTTTTTATCCTAGGACTTGTGCACCCAGTTGTCTTTTTTTATTTTTTTTAACCTACCTCTGTCCATGGTATATGCTGTATAAAATACAGTCTCTGTCAGTGTCATCTTGGTGAGATTTTGTGAAAACAGATTCTACCTCATGAAGGTACTCACCATGACTTGAGGATGAATTCAATTCCATCAATACTACTCTCCTTGCTTGCTGATGTTATCTTTCCATTCGCACCCCTTTTCAGTGTGAGCAGTCTGATTCTGAGGATAAAGTACAACTTAGATTTTCATGATAGAGATTTCTGTTACTGACACTTCATCTAAGGTAGAAGAAGGTTTTTCAATGGAACCAGAGTAATTTAGGGAGTATTGTTTCATTGTTTCTAGCTTAGCTGATAGTTGGCCTCTTGCTCCTATGAAGCCTGTCATGTTATACAAGGTACCTCAGAGACACAAGTACATGTTTTATAATCCTAAAGCAAATTCAGCAGTTATATCCCTGCTCAAAGCTTCTTCCGTTAGACATATTTCTGCCACTAATCTCATTCTCTCTGTTCAGGATGGGAAGGCAATAGATAAGTTGGTAATGAAAATGTATTATGCAAATAAGTCATCTTTCAGAGTTTTAAACAGTCGTGGTCATATGTTAATGTTTGTATTGTGATCCTTAGGTTAACCATAAAATTCTGTGGGTTCTCATTCTTCCTTCTGAGGTGAATTCATGAATGCTTTTGTAAGGGCTGTCTCTTATATGACCAAGCAAATTTTAAAGTGCATTTATGACACTGCTGCTTTTGGATCAGTTTTAAAATTTGCTTTACTTCATTCTCAAAATCTTCCTGAAGATGTAAAAGCTGAAATTTAAAAATCCTTCCTTAAGTAAAGAGGTTATTTATATCCTTTCTACAGCTGAGGTGCTTAAGAAGTGTGATGAAAGGGGGTAACTTGATTCATGACGTTCAGCCATCCTTTTTTAGATCCAGTAGTAATTTTCTATTCTCAGCTCCCTCTTTCAATAAGCAATTTAAGCAGCTTAGAGACAAAGAAAAGGGTTTTCAAAAGCAGTGAAAAGGAAGCAACCTTTTCATCTGTCTGAGACTTCAGCTTTCCTTGTGGCATCAGATTGTTTCAGACAGTTGGGTTCTGAAGGTAATCCAGAAGGGGTACCCTTGGCAATGGGAATTCCTTCTTCCAAGTTATTCACATTTTTACATATATAGACAATAGCCTTATCTTTATAGACTCTTGATCTGATGTTATTCATTTCATTATTCATCACATCAGGGTCTTTGATCCAATGTTGGATACGATCCAGCAACTTTACAGAGCAGATTCTAGGCTCGAGCTCTTCCCACTCCCAGAATCCCTTTTTATCTTCAAACCTCAGATCTTGAGGTTAGCTACAGACACAATTCTGGCTTGCAGCACTCTTTCTGGGTTTTGTCTTCAGCAATTTCAGCTAAGTGTTTCTAATTTGTTAGTTTAGTGGTTAGTTTTAGTGTAGTTATCTATTTCCCCCTTCCTTCGATCTTAGCTGTTGTGTAGCTGTAGGGTTATTTTTGTCTTGTGCTTTGGTGCTTGTTGCCTTTTTCCCTGGTCCCTTCCCCTTAGTGTTGGCGTTTGCGGGGCTAGGTGGATTTATCTGGTTGTGTGCTTGTGTGTGTTTTGTTTATTTTTCAATGTTTTGTCCTTGTAGAGGTTGGTCTGTGTGCTTTTGAAATGTGTGTGCTTGTTTTGGTAGGACCATGTTGGAGAAACCTACCGGGTTCAAGAGATGTTCTTGTGTGCGTAAGATGCCTAACTCTGACGCCCACAAGAAGTGTGTTTATTGTTTAGGATCTGACCACCTCGAGGCTGATTGTGCGGTGTGTGCTTCTTTCAACCCTCGAGCATTGGCGGATTGACACAATAAGTTGTTGCTCAAGGGCATGGGCCAAAGGGGTCCCTTTGTTTCTGGCTCCGCCTCCTCCAGAAGCCATAAAGAATCAGAGGAAAGCCTCCTCTGCCTCCCTGGGGGCTTCTCTTCATTCTCAGAAAAAGTCTAGGCTCTCTGATTGTAGCCCTTCAGATCCGAAGCAGCCTTTGGCAGGGTCATATCCAAAGGCTCAGGATCCAGCCTATGGACCTGAAGTCTCCACGGATCAGAGACACTTGGATCCCATGGTCATTCCCTCAGGTCATTTAGCTCCCTGAGATCTGAGGCAGTCTGTTTCACAGGGCTCTGATCCGGCATGCTCATCAAATCCAGAGCTCGTGGTCATGGGCTCCCCAATTGCTTCTGCCAGAGATGTCAGAGTTGTTTCCCAGATTGGGAACACCATAAAGTGGTTATGGGGTCCTGTTGGGTTTCCCCATCCAAATCTACACATTCCTCTGCCTCTTCTAGGTCCTGTATGAGCATCTTACCCTCAGACATGGACAGGATGATGAGTTTCCATAGGACTCTGATAGAGATGGGTCTTTTGGTGTCCCCGGCCCCTAAGTCCACTTCTCCTATGGTTTTGGAATCCCAGGTCCCGGTTTTCCCTAAGTTGGGAGGGGCAATGAATAGCTGATCTGATATTGTCCATTTCATTATGCATCACGAAGAATCTTTGGATCTTTCCTCTGATCCAAGCTGGACATTTTTCAGGCATACAATCCGAGCCTCAAACTCTTCTGTCTCCCATAATGCCTCACTCCCTAACAAACTCTCCAATCTCGTTTGCTGCAGTTTGGTCCAGACGTGATTGTGAGCCTCTGTTCTACTTGTAGGTAAAATCTGCTTTATTTCTAAATTTTCCAAGTTTTTCGCTTGTTAAATTAGTATGCTAGTCTCCTGTCTTCTGTACCTCCCCTTCTTCTATGCTTTCTTAGTGGTTGCTGGTGTTAAGTCTCTCCTGCCCTTTTTCCACTTTCACTTTCCCTTTTCTTCTTTCCTTCCTTAAATAAGTAACCATCTGTCCCGCTGTCTTTTAGTTGTAGAGTAGTTTTAGTGGTAGCGTGCGACTGACTTAACTGTGTGTGTATATATTCTGTGCCTAACAGTTATATCAGACAAACCTGAAAAACCGACTGGCTTTAAGAGGTGTGCCTCTCGTGGGTATAGATTCCCCCATTTTGATACTCACGAGGTGTGTTTACTGCTTGGCCCTGGGGAATTTAGAAATGCCTTGCGATTTTTGCACGTCTTTCAATCCCTGGGCTCTAGCAGACAGGAGGAACAAGCTCATTCTGATAGGGTGTCCAGACCCCCATGCAGAAGAAGTGACCCCCCCCCCCTTTGCTTCCCCAGGGATTCTACCTCAGAGAAGAGGAGAAAACATACAGATCCGACTTCTTTGGATCTGTCAGCTCCACACTTCTCCCCAGATCCGACAGGGCTGTTGGATCTGAGGGAGTCTGTGCCAGCCCATCCACCCACCCTGCCAGTCCAGTGACTTTGGGTCCGAGCAGTTTTTCAGAGCTGTCAGAGGTTATTCGGATCCATAGTCCATCTTCCGTGGAGCGGACTCTGAAGCACTCCTGTTTGGTGCATAGGTCTCGGACCCTTACTCTGCATTGACAAAAGTCCTTTTCACCAGCCCATACCACCCAATAAATTGCTTCACCGGTTCTGTCTACTCGTTCTTCCTTGTCCTGTAGGTCCTCTTGGCTGTCGCATTCGGAGATAGATTAGGTTAGGAGCTTTTTTAAAGCCCAGATCCAGCTGGGGATTTTGCTTCTCTGACCTATGCTGGATCCGTGAGCACTCACACTCCTATACCTCAAACTTCTCCTTCAATACTTTGGTTTTGGAGTCGCAGGGCCTGGTGATCCCAAGTGGGTCAGTGTTGAATCATGGGATATTCCTTTCCCTGGCTCTGGCAGAGTCCCAGATCGGATCGGCTCTGTTTTTGTCGGAGCAGGATATAGGATCTGAGGTTTCAATGCCGAATCCTCTGATTTGGTGTCCGCTCCAGCTTCATCTTTCGTAGATCCAGGTCTTCCCTTGGGAGCCTTGGCCTTCGATAGCTTGGGACCGGTACCTTCTGGAGGTCTCTGGTCCGGGGTGGCCTTGTCTCTTTCTCCCATGGGGCTACAGGGGACAGGCTCCTCTGGCATCCTCTGCAATCCAGGTGGCTGAGATGGCTTTCTTGACCTCTTGAGAGATGATCCCTCCCCACCTGGACCCTTTCAATCCTCTGCGGATTGAGGCTTTGCTCCCATTCATCTGATCCATGGTAAGCTCTTCCTGGAGAGCCTCTAGCCAATCCCTCAGCAAAGTGTTTCCCTGTCTTCTGAGTTCTCCCCAGAGTACCCCTCTGAGGAGGTTCCTTGGAAGTGCTATTGTAAGAGGAAGCACATTGGCTCCCTTTTGGAGTCTTTATCAGGGGACACCGACTTTGAAGGTGAAAGGTCCCCCTAGTCTCCACCGGATGATATCTGGTTTGGAGATATCTTGGAAATCCGGAAACAGAAGGGTGGATGGATTTCCATCCCCATTCCTTGGAAGAGTCAGTGTTCTGGAGACATTTGGGATGGGACCATCTACATTTTGGGTAACCCCAACAGCAAATTAACTTATTGACCTCATCGCATGCTGGGCTTGGAAGGAGCCTGACACTGTAGAGCCGACCCAAAGCGAGTAGGTAAGTACCTTGGTTCCCCCAGGCATTGTCCCTTCTGGAATCAAGGTGTGCCCATTGAAGCCATTTTGGTGTTGGTAGCCACCAAAAAAGAGCTCGCGGAACAGAGCTGTACTGTGCATCCCCTGAACAAAGAGTCTTGGGCCTTGGACTTACATGGAAAAAGAGTGTATGCCTCAACCATTTTTTTGCTGAGGGCATTAAATTATCTGGCACATTTCACTTTCCTGCCGCAAGACTTTGTGAAGAAACTTTCCACATTTCTGGGGCAGTCACTGTCAGAGGAAGCTTTTAAAAAGGTTTCCACACAACTGAATACAATGTCTTCTATTGCTAACAACTCAGTGAGGCTAATCTCCCACACTGCGGAGGGAACCTCTGGAGTGGCTGGTTCAGACATAGCTCTCAGATAACATCCCTGAATGAGTTTATGCTGGTTTGCGGACCCCTTCAAAGCATAATTCATTAATACCCCTTTGATGGTTCCGGTTTGCTCAGACCATTAGTTAAGGAGACTGTGACCAGCAGCGAGTAGGAGGGCAAGACTCTTATCTGCTGTAAGAGTCGAGTTTTCTCCCCCCAACAGAGGTTTTCCAGGAACCAATGGAACAGGAAGAAGATGTGGTTCCTTAAATCCCAAGGGGCCTTTCCTGACTTGCAGGAGGATTCCTCTTCCTGGGGCAAAGGGAGAGGCTTTAATGGTAGATGCTACCCCAGGGGCAGAGGGGATCCTCAGAACCAGGGCTTCAGAACTTTCAGAGCTTCCTGCTGTCTGACTGTCCTACTTGGAGGCAGTCGGGGGCAGAATTTCTTTACACCCAGCATCCTGAACAGACATAAACGACGTTTGGGTGTTAAACATCATATCCACAGGCTACTTTATTCTCTTTTCCCTTCCTCTTCCTCCTTCAGGGGAGTCTCTCCGATGTACCACCCAGTCAGCATGAGGATGCTTGTGTAGAAGTGCAAAAATGTCTAGAATAAAGAGTCCTCCAGCGGGTCCCAACCGAACAACGATGATGCGGAACTTACTCGTGCTTCTTTTTGGTGCCAAAGAAGACTGGGGATGTTCGACCCATATCGGATCTCAGCAGTTTAAATTTGTTTAAGAAGTCAAAGTTTGCATGGTTATGGTACAGCCCATTCTGCCACTAATGCGCAAGGATGACTGGATGTGCTTAGTGGATCTCCAGGATGCATACTCTCCTATCAAAATAGACAGGCACCCCAGGAGATTTCTATGCTTCCAGCTGGGAGCCGATCATCAGTTTAGAGCACTGCCCTTCACAGCACAGCACTCTGGGTGTTCACCAAATGCATGGCAGTAGTCACAGCGCATCTCCACCTGCAAGGTTTCTAGGTGTTTCCCTACCTGGATGATAGGCTCCTGATGGCATCCACAAGGCATCAACTGTTTGGGCGATTCAGGTGATGATACACTTGTTTCTTCACCTGGGTGTCACGATCAACATGACAAAATCCAGGTTGGTGAAGTTCAGGAAATAGAATTCAGTGGGACACAGTTGAACATCAGGGCTCCAGGGAACCCTTCTCTGAGAAGCCCTTTCAGCGCCCCTGAGGTATTGCCCGACTGTCCAACCATGGAGGCAATCGGGGGTAATTTTTTGTTGCACCGAAGTGCCTGGGCATCCATAACAAGAGATCCGTGGGTGCTCAAGATTATATCCAGGAGTTATTACATTCCCTTTTCCCAAACACCTCCACATACCAATGAAGTTCTCCCCGACATACCACCCAGTCAGAGAGAACTGGCCCAATGAGAAGTTCTAATACTTCTAGAAAAAGGCATCCAGGAGGTCCTGACAGGACAAAGAGTGTGTGGAACATATTCCTGCTTCCTTTTAGTGCCAAAAAAGACAGAGGGGACCTTTGTCTGATTTTGGACCTCAGCAAGCTGGACCTATCAGTGGAGAAGTCAAAGTCCTGGATGGTCACTGTTCATTCCATCTTGCCCTTTTGTGGAAGAATGAATGGATGTGCTACATAGACCTCCAGGATGCCTATTATCATATCAAAATAGATGGGCAGTCCAAGAAGACGTCTATGCTTCAGAAGACATTTGTGCTTCTGAATCAGAGCCGATCATTTCCAATTCAGAGCTTAACCATTAGGTCTTGCCACAGCCCACAAGGTGTTCACCAAATGCTTAACGGTTGTAGCAGCTCACCTGAGGCTTCACGGATTTCGGGTCTTCCTGTACCTGGACAATTGGCTCCTCACAGCCGTCACCAGGCATCGACTGGTTTCTGTCACATGATGGTTCTTGCACATATTCCAGGGGCTAGAGATTACTATCAGCTTGGAGAAGTCAAAGCTCTGCCTGGTACAGAGTCTAGAGTTTATTGGCACTCAGCTCAATACGGTCACAGAGATTGCAACATTGCCTCCCCACAGAGTAGACTTGATCAGGCAACAGGTCAGGGAGGTATTGGAGATCCTGTCACCTCCTTGTCTGTCTGGTAAAATACCACATGTGGGTTCTTCCATGGGCTCTCATGGTTCAGTGGTCCGTTCTAATTCATCTGATGTCTATGCCTATTCCTTTAACCCTTGTTTGCAGACAGCACCTGCTGCGTTGGCTTCAATCAGAGGATCTCCTTCAAGGCAGGCCTTTTTCTCTTCCACACTGCCCACGAACATGGTGACCACGGATGCTTTCCTGTTAGGGTGGCGGGGTGGGTCATTTCCAGGGCAGAACAGTCCAAGGCCAAATTGCACATAAACTTCCTTGAGATGAGGCTGTCTTCCTTGCGTTGCAAGCCTTTCAGGACTGCCTTCCTTTGGGGATGTGGCAATTCACACAGACATGTCGGTGGTCTGGTATGTCAGCAAGTAAGGGGTTGAGCACATTCGTAGCCGTTGTGCAGAGAGGCCATGAGGATGTGGAAATGGGCAATCTCCTCAAGTCACTTACTTCTTGCAACACAATTTCCCTGGGAATCTAACTTCCTGGTGCACATGCTCATCAGATCTATCCTGACTCTGCATGACTGACCCCTCAGTCATTCCGTGGCATCTCATATTTTCTCCTGTTGGGGCCAGTCTTGCTGCAACCTGTTTGCCTCCCTGTTGAACAACAAGTGCAGCAAGTACTTTGCCCTATTTCTCCCAGAGTGGCAGTCTCTGAGGGATGCTGTTGTTCAAGATTGGCCCCCATGTCTCCTCTGTGCTCGCCCTCCCCTTCCTCTGATCCCCAAAGTACTTCAGAAAGCCTTCAAAGTGACGAGTTCCATGATGCTCATTGCCACCTTCTGGCCTCAACAGGTGTGGTTCCCCTTCCTCACGTCTCATCTCAAGTATCCTCACTGGATACTGGATCCCGGTCCGAATCTCATTTCTCACCCTCCAGAACCTCTGCCCAGTCTTTGGCCACTTCACCTGACTGAGTGATTTCTCCACGTCAGTCATAGTAAAGCAGTCCAGGCTAACTTCTTTTAGGAGAATTATTCTGGCTTCACAGAAGCCTTCTAATTGTAAGGTCTACTAGAGTAAGTAGAAACATTTTTCCCTTTGGGCAGTGGAGCATAATATGGACCCTTTTTCAGCTCCTGTCCCAGATATCCTTATCTTTTTGACAACCCTTTTTCAAGAAGGGGTCAGTTTTTCCACCATCAAGTTACAACTGGCGGCCATTTCCAATTTCCATTCCAATGCTGGGTCTACCTTTTCCTCCAGGCTTTGTAAGGCCTTCATGTAGGGCATCCTTCTTCTTGGGCCTCCAGTCAATAATCCCGCTTCTCCCTGGGATCTGACATTGATGCTGCAATCTCTCTCCCAAAGTCCATTTGATCCTGCTCATTCTTGTGATCTCAAATATCTTTCATGGAAAACTGCCTTTCTTGCAGCTGTTACCTTGGCCAAGAGGGTTTCTGAGTTGCAGGCATTATCCTATAAACTGCCATATACTGCTTTCCATAAAGACAGAGTGATCTTGTGAACTAATCCCTCTTTCATGCCTAATGTCGCTACTGCGAGAAATCTTAACCAGGAAATTCAATTGCCTGTTTTCTTCCATAATCACTGTTGTTGTGTCTTTCAGCTTTTCCTGGTTAGGGGTCGCCACAGCGGAACTCCAGTCCGCTAATGATTGGCAGTAGACTTTTTTACGTGCCGGGTAGCCAGCCCTGACGCACAACCTTCAACAAAGGTACCCCCATTCACGCACGTCTCCACACAGAAGACGCTCTAGCTGAGAATGGAACAGGACGACGTCTTACTGTGAGGTGACAACGCTACCGCAGCACCACCACCGCAGTTTCTTTTTCCATAATCACTGTAACAAGGGCAAATATCTCCTCCACACCTCTGGATATTTCATTGTCAGCTTTGATTTTATTTATATTGGACTAAACCCTTCCCAGAAATCTGATTTATTTGTTTTTTTCTCTGAACAGGCATGGCCAAGCAGTTTTGAAGTTATTTCTAAATGGATCTCTTTGCTTTACTCCGTGAGGATGTTAGAGCTGCCTTGTCCTCCCAGGGGGAATTCTCTATGGCCAATGGCTACTTCTTAGGCCTTCGCTGTCAGGATGTCCTTAATGAGATTTGTGCTGTGACTACTTGGTTCACCCCTCACACCTTTGTCACACATTATATTTTCTTTAGAGGCAGGGTGTCTTTTGGTTCCACATTCCTCAGGCACGTCCTTCCTTAGGGCCACCCGGGTTTTTTTGGTAGCTGGGGATTCTGACCCAGACATGATGAATAGTGAAATGGAAAACATCAGATCGGTAGTTATATACTTATCAAAACTTTGGTATCTGTGTCATCCTGTTTTGTTATTCATCACCTCCCACCCTCCTTCCCTCTTCCTTGTTTCTGGTGGATCGGGAGAGGCTGGTGTGTGGCCCTTAAACTTCCACCTCTTGCAATCCCATTACCATTTTTGCCTATGTCGAGGTAGATAGAGGTCTGATGGTTACTGTCCTTGGTCAGCAAACGGGTTTGAAGGTAGAAAAGGATTATGGGAGTGGGAGGAGCTCAAGCTTAGATTCTACTCTGTAAAGTTGCCAGACTAGATCAGACATCTGATCCAAGGCCCAGACATGATGAATAATGAAATAGGATAACAAGATACCAAGTTATGGTAAGTACATAACTATTGTTTTTTTTTTTTTTCTTTATCAACTGTTCAGGAACTTCTACTTATCAGGGTTTTCAAATCAATTTTCTCTCATCCCCTCTCACAGAATGATTTTCCTTGATTTTTTGTTTTGCTTTGGGAGGAATCCTTCTTCCTTCCTTCCTTCAGATTCAGACAGAGTAGAAATGTACCAGCAGTAGGAACTGTGTTTCTTTAGTCAAAACAATGCATCTGCAAAAGAGTTTTTCAGGATTTGGGATGCGTGGCTTTGCTGATTCTCCTTCCTGACCAGACTGCACATGAGGAAAGTACAGCAGTGCCTCAGTTCAGTCTGGTTTAAACATCTGCAGCATTTTCATTCTCTCCATCGACCAGACTCCTGTCCGTCATCACAGACCTGGCATGACAAGCTGTTTTAAAAAGTAGTGAAAATGCAAGCTGTTTGGGATCCTGTAGATCAGGGGTGTACAACCTTTTGGCTTGCCAGGGCTGCATCTGAAATCTCATATGGTTAACTCTTTCGCTGCCACAGGTGACCAAAGTCAACCTCCTGGCTTGTACTGTAGGTTCATTCAAACAATGAATAAATGCCTAATATTTGCCTTAAAATTCTAATTCTCATTCTTAATCTAACAGTTACCTCTAACATCTTAGTTCGTTTTTTTTTTTTTTTTTTACAAATAGGTACGGAACCCTTCCATTTTTGTGAGCTAATACCTCTTGATTTTGCTGGTTTCTTAAAGATGTCCACATCTTCTGTCAGAAGAAAGAATGAGTAGAGAAGGGATGGACAGATGATGACATGAGAAAAATGCATCACCCAGGCAGACTTAAGTTAACACAGTAAATAAGAACTGACATAAAACACTGATCATGCCCATCATCTGATGTTCCTTAGAGTATGTGTAATATGGGTTCAAGATGCAGTCTGGCCCAATGTGACCAAAGATCTCTACAACTATACAAGTATACATACCACCACTCACCATATGGAGGAAGAACACCTTCTGACAGTCTTATCTATTTCCGTTTACTAAAGAAGCTCAATTAATTCCAGTTACACAGTGCCTTCTCAGGAATGCTTGCCAACAAAGCTTAAAAGAGAATTAGTTCATAATAAAAAGAAAAAAGCTTTTACAAGTAGATGAAAAAGAATCTGATGACAAATATCAGGTATATGTTTATGGTTTCAGTTTTATGGCACATAGTGAAGAAGCTCTTACTGAAATTCAGACAGCCTAGGTAGATTATCAGACCAGGTGCTGGAGGAGCCAATGATGTGGGAAGAGGGTTGATGTAAAAGGCTGCCCACTTTTTGGAGTGAAGAGGAAGCAGAATGTGAGAACATGTTCAAGGGCACACCCAGGATACACGACCTGGTGGTGATGCTATAGCTATGATAACAGTCATCGATCGAGTTGCTAGATGGCTGGGTATAATACAGGGCATATCATTATATGAGGAGGTGGCTCCCCATGGCACCCCTGTGCAACCACCATGTTATGTATAGCATACAAGTATACTAGGGACACACAGAAAAAACTCATCTGGACAATTATTGCACCTGTGCATGCCCTGTCCACTGCTTGAACTTGGATGTTACTAGGCCCTTGGGCTGAAAAACTTTCTCATTTGGAGGGACACACACTCATTGCGGATGGGACAAATCCAAGGTAAGCTTCCAACATTGTGGGCATCATTAAGTATGTCAGGGGTATGGGAAATGCTGGGGATCTAAAGTCAGCAGTAGATGCCCAAAAAGTATCTAGATATAACAAAGATTTTTTCATATTGCCATTCTTTGCAATCATGTTGTCTGCTCTAAGATGCAGACTTTTTAGATAGTATGAAGACCAGAGTGGTCAGTAAACTCAGGAGATCTGCACTGATATGTATTTGTTTGAGCAAAGTAAAGGGTATCAGTGCCATTATCACACGAGTATGATGTAGAACCCGTTATCTTTAAATCTCCAAATACTAACTGCTTTCTGTTTGGCCATTTCTACTTCCTGTACATAAATAGCTTATTTCCAAAACGTTGGCTATAGTCTGGGGACAATTTCAAGACATGGTACTGAAATAATTCCCTATAATAAAGCTCAGTCTGTGCTCTCAGTTCCAAAGGCAAAGGAAAGTGCATCTTGAATTTTAAAACAAAATTTAATGACAATTACAGTACAGCATTCACTTTGTGCAGAAATGCATCATCTTTTTAGGCCCAATGTTACAGCAACCCAAGGTATTTGTCATTGGTAAGATTTTTTTTAACTGAATGTTTTACAGAGGTAGTCTGTCAATATCTTATTACCATACCTGCCTAGATATGATGCTGCCTATAAATGTCAGTGTCCCTACATCACTGTCCCTGGTATCATTATAAAATTATAAGGACAAACAGAATATTCAGCTTTATACAGCCCACTGCATGAGCTAACAGAATCTGGAAAAACAGGCTGCATATTCTCAAATATGTAAATGTCTTCCTAAACAAGTAAAATAACCATATGCTATACATTTAAAATGATGGAAAAGTCATATAGTCTGAGGAACAGCTATTATTTATTTTTTATTTATTATTTATTAATTTGCAGTTTATTTGGGGAGAAGCGCTCTAGAAAAAATACAAATACATAGTACACCTTGCACATATACATTACATATATCTCATATTATCTCTATTTTAGATATAATTTCAGAAGACACCCTAATGATAGGATTCTGAGATATACGTAGTTGTCCGCCTGAAAATTATGAAATGAATATGAAAAAAACAGTAACCAATGTGTATGTAGTAATATTAGTGGTTCCTAGTCATACAGGAATATATTTCTGACTCTCTTGAAATTTTCTAACAAATATCACAGGAAAATATGCCAGAACTCTCACTCCAGAATGTACTTTCTGCTGGTGATTTCAAATACAAAGACACATACACAATTGAAGAGCAAGCATAAATCCAGCAACATAAAACTTTCTTAAGATTAATAAGCATAGTTTTTTATTTCTGAAGCAATATCATCATAAAATAGATGTATTCTGATGTACTGCATTCCTCATACCACCAACCCTAATGGAAACTGTTTATAATGCTGCAACTGGACTTTAAGCATGCCAAATAATCCATATATCAATCCCTTTGCTTTATTAACAGCATTTTTAGGGAATTATAACATGATGCTCTGACAAACAATACAGCCTTCTACACTTTTAGACTTAGCTGATTGCCACCCATTTGTTCCCCACTCTTTGTGAGCTCGGAGGAGATACCAGACATTCTTTGAAAATCCGTACAGTTGACAGGTACGTTAATTCAGTACAACACTGTCCGTCTCTCTCTCTCTCATATACACACACACACACACAGACACACACACCCACAAATGCATGCACTCACTCACTCCGCACTTACCTATTAATACAGTTAGGTGCTGTTCCTTTCAAAGGCAATGACGGCAAATCGGTACCGAATCCCTCTTCAGTGCGAGCACGCACACTGATTCTTCGGCATGAAATACCACAGCAGTGCAAACTCACAGATCCTATTTCGGCACAAAATAAAAACGGGAAGGATGCTTTGGCTTATGTGCACACTGATATGGTTACAGGTCACAGGCGGAAAAACAGAGCACGCGTACACTGAAGTTGCAGTTAAAGGTCGTGGGCCGCATGGAAGAGCTCTGAGGATCGCAGGTTGGACATGTCTGCTGTAGACAGACAAAAACACATTATTTTCAGACATATGTTGGTATTTATCAGTGCTCCAAAGGCCTTGAATCATCTGTTGTCCCCTGGAGCTTAGCAGGTGTACTCGTACAATGCCATAGTGATGTGGCATGTAAACTGGGGGTGAGGTACCAGAAATTGCACTCTCTGCAGACTTGTGTGATAGCCTGGTAGGTAGCATCTCAACTTATTTTGACTTTTTTAGGCTTCATACATTTCTGGCAGAGCAAAGCAGTATAGCATAATATCTTAAATATATATATATATATATCTCATAAATATGTATATATGTTTTATTTATTTATTTATTTATATTTGTTGACCGGGAGTGTCCGACTGGACGTCGGTCCATTTTCAGCAGAGGCCCGGAGAGAAAAGCTCCACAGTTAAAATAAACAGACAGTAGTTAAATTGGATTACATAGCGATTAACAATTTACATAGCAATTACTTACAACATATTTACAGATGAAGAACATAGTACATCAGTAGACAACTAGAATCTTTATCTGTGAAGTACATAACAGACATTAACAAATGTTAAAATAAGAAGTTCCTGCTGTATAAGTACTAGGCTTATGAGCATCTGAGCTTGCTATAATCAAGGTAGTTAGTGGAATGGAAAGAAAGGTAGTGGTGGGATGGGGTGGGTGATATTAGAGTGGGAGTTGCAAGGGCACAGCCAGCATGTTTTTAGGTGCGCTTTTAGTAAAGTTTTGAAGTGGGTGCATGATGGTACGGAGGTAATTGTGGGTGGGAGGGAGTTCCATAATTTGGCTATGGTGCAAGAGAATAGTACTTCACCAGCAGAGTTATTGGCTTTAGTGATTTGCAAGTGATTTTTGTTGCTGGATCTTAGTGGTGTGATAGGGTTGGAGTAGATTCTGGAGGGATGGGACATTTAGTGGATGGTTTACTAGTTTGTGGGTGAGTGAGAGTTGATACCATTGAAGGAGGTGCAAGTGAGAGACAGTGGTGACTACGGTAGGATGCCCCTGTGGCGAATTTGGCAATTTTGTTGTAGCAGGTCTCTAGCGTGTTTAGATCGCATTGCCTTAGGTTGGTATATATTGGAGAGGCATAAAGTAGGGTGGAGATAAGGTGGGAATTTGCTAGTGAAATCTTTGCTGCTTTGGTGAGAAGATGCTTATTTCTGTATAACGCTCCTAGTTTTTTGTGGACTTTTTTATGGTCATGGATATGTGAATGTCAAATTTTAGTTTGTCTATTTCCACTCCTAGCAATTTGGTGTGTTCAGTTGGGTATATAGTGGTGTTGTCTTTGCTGTGATGTTAAAGTGAGAGTTGTTTTGAGTATGTTTGTCGGGTTGGAAGATGAGTAGTTTAGTTTTGTTTGGGTTGAGTATTAATTGGGCATCGGATAACCAAGTTTCAACAGAGGAAAAGGCTTCCTGTGTGACGTTTTGCAGTTTGGGTAGGGACTGGGCTGAGCAGATGATGGTCGAGTCATCTGTGTATTGTATGAGTGTGCCATTTGTGGTGGCAGAGGCTAGATTATTTGTGAAAACAGAGAAGAGTAGGGGTCCAAGGATGGATCCTTAGGGAACACCTATGGAGACAGGTAGTTGGGGAGATGTGTCATTCTGCCATACAACGGATTGTTGGCGGTCAAACAGGTAACTCTGAAACCAGTTGGTGACTGATTGTGAGAAGGATAGGTTATTGAGAACAGAGATAAGTTGTTTGTGTGGGACCATGTCAAATGCTTTAGATAGGTCAAGGAAAGTAGCAGAGGAGAGATGGCCATTGTTTTTATGCTGAAGGATAATGTTAGTAAAGGAGAGCAAGGCAGTGGTGGTGCTATGGTTTGGTCGGAAACCATGCTGAGTATTGGAAAGGAGGTTGTTAGTAAGGAGGTAGTCTGAGACTTGAGAGTGTATGCATCTCTCTAGAATTTTGGAGAGTGGAGAGAGAATAGCTACGGGGCGGTAACTGGTTAGTTCTGTGGAGGGTCCGCCTTTGTGGAAGGGAATTATATGTAATACTTCCCACAGTGTGGGAACATAACTTTCTGGTTAATCAAGATGGATACTGGGTAGGCCAGAGCATCAGCTGCGATTTGTAGGTATTCACTTGGGAGGTTGTCTGCTGCTAATTTGGTGGGTTTAAGTTTAGTTAAGAGTTTTTTTATGTTTGAGGTAGGTACAGGAGAAAAAGAGAAGGCAGTGGGGAGATTAGTAGTTGAAGGTGTGGGTTGGAGGGGAGGGGGGTTGTGTTGTTTAGCTAGTGATAGTATATTTTGTGTGAAGTGTGTGTTGAATGAGGTAGCAATATTTTCTGAGGAGTGAGGGATGTTAGGAGGGGTACTGACTTTACCTGGGTGGAAGATGGAGTTTATGCAGGACAAGAATTGTTTGGGATTGTGTTCGGAGGAGTCTAGGGCAGACTTGTAGTATTGTAATTTGTCCTGTTTTATTAGCTTTTTGACTCTATTGCGTAGTTCTAGGAATTTCTGTCTAGTTGAGGGAGTCTTGGTTTTGCGCCAGTGCTCCCAGGCTTTATCCCTGTTCTTCATTTCTGACTTGGTGGTTTTCTGTAGCCATGGGGAGGGTTGTGCTTTGATTCTGGAAAGTCTTATGGGGGCATGGTAATTAAGGATGCTCAGGAAGGTAGTATTGAAAAATTCAACTGCGTCATCAAGACTGAGGTACTTCAGAGGATGCCAGTTACATTCTTTGAGGGATGAGATGAATGTGAGTGGGTTAAAGTTTATTTTTTTACGTATCTGACGGTAGACAGGTTTAGCTTGGTATAGGTATTTTTCCAGTAGGAATGTTGGGGAGTGATCACTGAGGCTATCTGATAAGCAGCTTGTTCTATATGATTGGGGGCTCTTACTGACTAGTATCGAATTCAGGGTAGTGTGCTTGCTGGAGTTTTTATTTATCCTGGTTGGCGGCTGGACTAGTTGGGTGAAACCATGAAGGTTTACACGATGGGTTGGATGGTTGCCAGGACAGGATTGCCAGTCAATATTGAAATCACCTAAAATGATGGTTTCTTGGGGAGATGGTGGGTAGACCAGCTGAGGAGGTTTTCTAGTGGAGGGATGTTTTGGCCAGGTGGGAAGTAGCATCCAATTATGTTGATGGTTTTGTTTTTGTTTATTTTGAGGTTGGTATATATTATTTCTTCATTGCCTATTTGTGGAGCTGATGATTTTAAGATCTGGATGTTTAGATGCTGTTTAAATATTATAGCTACACCGCCTCCTTTCTTGTTTAGCCGGTCTACTCTTAGTATGCCATAACCTGTAGGGAGTATTTGCTCACTGGTAATGTGAGGTTTTAGCCAGGTTTCTGTCAGGATGACTATATCTGGGGAGTACAAGTCTACGGTGGCATGGAGTTCATGGACTTTGTTGGATATACTTCTAATATTTAGGCTTAGTAGAAGGAAGTCATTTGACTTTCTAATGACTGTAATATGGGAGAAGTTGTGGTTTCTAGTCTGATTATGAGGATTGGGGTTGGAGATGGTAGGGCCAGGGTTGGGGTGGATATCTCCACTTAGGGCTAGTTTTGATATGCATGAGGTTATTAGTTTTCTCAGTTTTTGAATGTGTTTGTTTATAAGGGGAAACTTTATGATTGTGCTCTTTGGGTAATAGGTATGGTGGGAGGGTTACTATGTTAAGTTGTAGGGATGCTTTATGTTTGAGTAATATAGTTGGTAGAATATGTGGGGGTGCATAGGGATGGTTCTTGAGTTGGTGGGAGGGGAGCTGAGTGAGGGTGAGACATGAGTGGTGGTGTGAGTAGTAGTACAGTGGTAGAGGTTGAGTGCGGGAATGATAGAGCTTTGGTAGGATGTAAGATATGCAAGGAGAGTGCATGCAGTGAGCATAGGTAAGGTATGCTTGTACATGTTAGTTGAGGTGTGATAGTAGTGGGAAGATGGAGGAGGTAGTGTTGGGTTAGCGGATGGAGGAGGTAGTGTTGGGTTAGCGCTGTGGTTGGCTACTGGAAAGATGGGAGGGGTTTGTGAGTGTAATAAAGGTGGGAACACTGGGGGTGGGAGGGAATAGGGGGCAGGGTGGGGAGCGAAGCGGGTAAGAGACCCTGTTAGTTGCTCTTATGAGGGGCTGGAAACAGTCAGGTAACAGAGTTAACTGATGAATGAATATATGATAGTGACAAGGGTGGTTGTAGTTTTAAAAATGGTGCCTGCCACAAGTAATATTTATTAGTTTTGGGATTGTCTTAAGGTAATAAACAGGGAAGGGGGAGGATATCATATATATATATATATATATATATATATATATCTTATATTATGTCATAATATCTTAATGAGTGGATGGGAAATAGAAAATTCTCCCTGGGGATCACTCCAGTGGCTCTACTTGACAGAGGCACTGGGAACTAAGGTCGGGTGGCACAATGCCAGGGTAATCCTGTGGGCTAGGCTTGTAAATGCTCCAGGGCCATTAGCCTAGTACACACCTATGAACCTATAAAAGCTGAGGAGGACCACAGTAGACCCACCATGAATGGAATCTTTATCCTAGGGTCTTCCAAAAATTGGTCCAACTGTGTAGAATGCCTCAAGTAGATCTTTTTGATTTTCTTCAAAACAGCCAACTAGAGAAATTCTGCTCAAGGACTTCTAGCAAATAGGCCTGAAAGACTGATTTATTTTTCATTTCCATGCTAGGGAGCATCCAAGGTTTCATATAATCTGGAATGTCTCTCCAAAAATTGTGGTGGTAACTCCCTCTTGGCAGTGGTGGTTCTCCCTCCCTTTCAGTTTGACCAAGGGCAATTACCAAAGCTTTCCAACAGATTTGGGTGCATCAAATTCTCTGTTCTGTTTGAGTAAGTCCAAAACAAGTAATCCAAGACACCCAGGAAACGTAGTCAGCCACTGATAAACCAAATTTCACAACTTTATTCAGACCCCAAAAATAAAACAAACGCTTTCTATGAACACAACGTTTTCGTTACAACCTTCATCAGATGTGGACTACTTCTGTCAAGGACCCTTGTATACCATTCATTTACATCTAAATTACCAATTAAGTTAAATAAACACTTAATCAAGCATTTAAAAAGACATACTAAAAAGGCATTCAAAAAGTGCTATACATTTACTGTAAAACCAACATACTAAAAACATTAATTCATTCATAAAAATTCTTTAAATATATAAATAAATATGATTGGAATAAAATGCCATAAAATTTTATCAAAACTTATGAAACTGGCTTAAGAGATGATTAAAATATAAATATTTCTGTTAACTATAAAAGTGCATATAAAATAATGCTTTAGTCTTGCATTTGTTCTCCCTCTAGTAGCTTTTCTTGATATATCAACCATTTGCACACAAAGCATACAAGTACCTTCACAACTAGGAAATATGTAAAAACGTTTGTTAAAATATTCCATGTAACATACCTAAAAAGGTTTGGAGACATAAAATGTAACAATTTTTAAAACAAATGTGACAATTTAAAAAAAAATAGAATGAATTAATGTGATACAGCAATACAAAATAACCCCAAACATTGTTTATAATTTAGGGGCCCTTTTCAATAAGGGAACTATAGAAATATTTTTGTTTAACCCTGATGGAATGTTTGCTTGCAAAGTGACCTGCCACCATAGTTTCCTGCATTCGATCCTTTCTTCCCATATCTTTCTTTATACTTTCTAACACAAAAAATAAATAGTGAGCTTTTTTACATTCCTGTTGATGCTTAAACATTGCATTAGTCTCCTTTTTTGTTTGTATATCATAGCAGTGATTCACTTAGTATGACTTCAGGTAATGAGGAGTTTGTAGAGGAAATGGCTTTCCTTGCAAATATGTTTAGGTCTAGGTCTTACCCAGAAAAGATGATGGATCAAGTTAAGATAGAAGTTTGTGAAGGAAGAATAGGTAGATTTAAACCAATTCTAGGGTTGGATGTGGAAGAAGTATGTTCTATCCAGGCTACAGATGAGGAAAATTTTGAAAAAAACACTAGTTTTAGAATATAATGCAAGTGCTAACATGACAAAAAAATGCCAGTGTGCAAGTTCATTGGTTTTACAGACTTGGATAGAATACCTAAAAATAAGTTCAAGATTGTTTATAAGACTTCCCACAACTTAAAGAACCTGATGGAAAACTATTTTGAGCAAGAAAAAGTGAATAGGAAGAAGGTAGGCACACACAAATATGGGCATTGCACACAATGCAGTTGTATAGTGAATAAAGAAAAACTGTTTTTAGAGAGTAGAAATATCTGCTTGCATGGAAAAGAATATTACAACTATGACTCCAGTGGTTCAGTATATCTAGCAGTGTGTCAAGTATGTCAGTCATTTTTCGTTGGAAAGACTGAACGAAAATTAAAGAGAAGGATCTGTGAAAACTGCTATGATATACAAACAAAAAAGGAGACTAATGCATTGTGTAAGCATCAACAGGAATGTAAAAAAGCTCACTATTTATTTTGTTGTGTTAGAAAATATAAAGAAAGATATACAAGGGAGATTATGGGAAGAAAGGATCGAATGCAGGGAACTATGGTGGCAGGTCACTTTGGAAGCAAACATTCCACCAGGGTTAAACAAAAATATTTCTATAGTTCCCTTATTGAAAATAAGATCCACTAAAATATAAACAATGTTTGGGGTTACTGTATATTATATCACATTTAATTCATTTTTTTTTTTAAATTGTCACTTTTTTAAAAATTGTTACATTTTGTCTCCAAATCTTTTTAGGTATGTTACATGGAATATTTTAACAAAGGTTTTTACATATTTCCTAGTTGTGAAGGTACTTGTATGCTTTGTGTTAAAATGGTTGATATATCAAGAAAAGCCACTAGAGGGAGATCAAATGCAAGACTAAAGCATTATTTTATATGCAGTTTTATAGTTAACAGAAATATTTATATTTATTTTAATCATCTCTTAAGCCAGTTTCATAAGTTTTGATAAAATTTTATGGCATTTTCTTCCGATCATATTTATTTGTATATTTAAAGAATTTTTGTGATGGAATTAAGGTTTTTAGTATGTTGGTTTTACGGACATCCGCGGTGGTGCAGCGGTAGCGTTGTTGCCTCACAGCAAGAGGTTCTCCCGTTTGATTCTCGGCTGGAGTGCGGGGAGTGCCTTCTGTGTGGAGTCTGCATGTCCTCCCCACGGTTGGGTGGGCATTCAAAAGACATGCGTAAATGGGCGTGCCTTCGTTGAAGGTTGAACGTTGAGCTGACACCTCGGCATTCGTCAAAATCTACTGCCAATCATTAGCGGACCGGAGTTCCGCTGTGGCGACCCCTAACCGGGAAAAGCCGAAAGACAACAGTATTTTGATTTTACAGTAAATGTATAGCACTTTTGTTGTTGTTTGTCTTTTCGGCTTTTCCCAGTTAGGGGTCGCCACAGCGGAACTCCGGTCCACTAATGATTGGCAGTAGATTTTTATGGTGCCGAGTTGTCAGCCCGACGCCCAACCTTCAGTGAAGGCATGTCCATTCACGCATGTCTTTCGGAGGCCTCTCGACCGCGGGGAGGACATGCAGACTCCCCACAGAAGGCACTCCAGCCGAGAATCAGCACTTTTAGAATGTCTTTTTAGTATGTCTTTTTAAATGCTTGATTAAGTGTTTATTTATCTTAATCGGTAATTTAGATGTAAATGAATGGTATATAAGAGTCCTTGACAGAAGTAGTCCACATCTGATGAAGGTTGTAACAGAAATGTACTGTTCATAGAAGGCATTTGTTTTATTTTTTTTTTGGCTGAATAAAGTTGTGAGTTTGGTTCATCAGTGGCTGACTGTTTCCTGGGTGCCTTGGATTACTTAGTGGATTATTTGGTACCTTTGGCGTTTTGTTTTCTGAATTTTGTAAATCCAAAACAAGAAACTCTTCAATTAACTGCCTGGATAACAGAATCTTGATAACTTTTGGGCACTTTTTTTGAGGCCATGTAACAAGGTACTAAAGGACAGGAGAAAACCTGCTGTTAGAAAATCATATATATGTAAATGGAAAAGGTTTTCTAGTTGGTGTCTTAATAACCAGGATTGGCTTTGGGTCCAGCTGCTACTGGTTCTTGATTATCTGTGTGAGTTATTGTCCATTGGCCTTTTGTATTCTATCCAGGTCATCTTTTCACCATTTTTGCTTGTCTGCCCTTAAGTCCACCCCTTTCTAATAATGCTCAAGTTAAACAGTTTTTGAAAAGGGTGTTAAATATTCATTGACCTAGGAACAGGTGGCTTCTCTTGGGATCTTGATTTTGTGCTTGAGAAGCATATTCTGTGTCCGTTGAAGCTCATCTAACTGATTTGAGGTTCTTAACTTGGAAGACCATTTCACTCATTGTAATGACATCTGCTAGTAGAGTATCCAAGTTAAATGCCTTTGTGGTGAGTCTACCGTGTTTTCTATAGGGAGATTGAGAACAAATCTTGCATTTATGCCCAAGTGGTGTCAGGGTTTACTTTAAGCTAGGCTGTTAATCTTAGTTTTCTTTCCTGAACCTATGGACAGGGGAGAAAGGACCCTTCACACAATAAATTTCCACGTGCAGCTCAGATGCTACCTAGACGAAACACAAACTTTCCGGAAAGCTGAGCAATATCAAACTGATCATTTCCAGGTGGTTGTCTCATGCCATTGCCTTCTGTTATACTTACCACAATAAGCCATTACCTGGCAGGGTTGCAGCCTACTCCACTATGGCTTTGGCTTCTTCACTAGCTGTATGGAAAGAAGTGGACTTTAGAGGTATTACAGAGGCAGCAACATGCTCCTATGTACACATTTTTACAAAGCACTACAAACTGAATTCCATTTCTAGGTCCTGAGTAGGCTTTGCAAGAACCATTCTCCAGTGGTTCCTGTAGTCCAAGTTTAATGTCCTCCTCTCATTTCTCTTCCCTAAGCTATGGTAATCTAACCATGTAGCTTAAAGTACTGCAGCAGTGTACATTTGAATGTTTGCAGTTGTGTAAGTAAACCTACAGTAACAGTAGATGTTCTAAATAGATCACTGTTGCAGTAGCCTCTCTCCACTCCAGTCCTAATTTCTAGCTTGCATTTTTTTTGTCTTGCCAGGGTATGGATTGGTTCACCTGTTTTTATAAGTATAGATATTTAGTTTCCTAATATTGTTATTCCAGACTGTTGCCTCCATCTTGAAGGAAAAAAATGCTGTGAAGCTTTTTGCACTCCCAGCTGTTCCTTTATGGAGCTCTTCTCAAGCTCCTGACAGTTGAAATAGGAGGAGGGCACCTTTAGCTTTGTGAAGCTGGCTGGTCAGGTTGTAAGGGCTCATACAGCCTACTGCAACAGTCTTCTGTTAGAACATCTACAATTATGTAAGTTTACTTGCACAGCTGTACTTTCTGTTTGACTACTATCACTTGCCTCTCCCCTTGAAGTTTCACTTTCCAGGGGAAGCCTGGGTTGCCCACCGGCCACTTACAGAGCTAATGCTTTGGTCCAGCATTTCCATAGGCTCCCATCTCACCACTCTTTCTGTGAACCAAAGCTTTCCGTTGTTCCTTTATCTACAGTAATTGCTTCACACACACACACACACGCACGCACACACACACACACACACACACACACACACACACACACACACGCACGCACACACACACAGGCAGAATTTTCTAGTTCCCAGTAGCTTTCTTCCTGTCATTATAGTTCTGCCACCAATCTGGAGGAATCCAGAGAATTCAAATTACCTGCTGTTCTTAGATCAAGCCAAATATGAAATGCACCAAATTAATACGTCTTTCAATGGTAGTGGGCCTTAAGTAGCCTCATGGAAGATGTGCCATGCAGCCTGCTACTCATCAATAAAATAATGGTTACCTTCTTGTCAGATAAACAGTGCATTAATATCCTTGTATTAAAGTACCAGATAATAGAGTTTAAAGCAGGTTAGTACACACAGGGAAGTTGGATAAAAGGCGATAAAAGCAGACAGGATGCATAAAAATAGCCAATGTGCCGAATAGCTATGTTCCCTGGCTATCTTAATTCAGAAATACTGACCCCAGATAAAATAACTAGTTCTTGATGGTTCCACACAGACAAGACATCAGCAACATATATTTCTTTTGGTTTCTAATGCAGTTATCTAAATGCAGTTACATAAAATGTCTTTCCCCCAGCTGTCAGTGTCCATGACATGATCATCTTGTTGCTGGGAAAGCAAATGATAAAAGGAGATCCTTAACTTATCACAGTTACATTCCAGCAGAAGGGCAGCTTTCAGGCTTTCATTTTTTATTACTTTAACAAGAGGTGCCAACATGTGTGAAGATTCGTCACATTTTGTAGACTTTTCCTGCCCTTTCATAAAAAAAAAAAAAATCCATGTTCTAGCCATGTGAACAATGCAATGCGAATAAACATGAGAAAAGAAAAAGGAGGAGGAGGAAACCATTGTTTACTTTAGCCTGGCAATTATCCCTTGTTTAACATTTGATGTTCATTTTGCCTGGCATTCCCCTCTACTTCACTTTATAAAACAAAAGTCACCAAGAAGCACAAGCACAGAAAAAAACGACTTAATGCATGTGTGTTTTTGTGTCCATGTCAATGGGTCTATATCAGAACATCGAATGATGAAAATATTGAATGCTCTAAAGAGCGAAAATGCGGAACCTCAAACTCATTATTTTGGGGAGGGGGGGTGCTCCACCCCCCACACCATATATTTCAACTCCAAGATCGCACTGCAGTGACGAAAGGGGAAGTATTCCGATTTTCACTGTACTGCGATCTCAAAAAAAGCACTTTGACATCCAGCATTTTCACTCTTTAGAGCGTTCGATATTTTCATCATTCGATGTTGTGATGTAGACCCCATATCAACTTATTGAAAAGCAATATACTAAGTCATAATGCCGAATGTGCTGTGTTGAAATGTCAAAATACTGAAATGTTAAAATATTGAAATCAAAATACATACTTTATTACATGTGTAGAGAGCTGGGCCTGCAGGACCTTTATTATCACTTATCCCAAAGTTTCACTAACAGGAGAGTAGTGGCTTTGTTGTCTCGCTATGTAGTGTATGTATGTTTTTGTAAATATTTTAGGATTTTGTGTCAGTTAGTGCAGCTGTCAGTATGTGGCCAGTAGTACTGCTATCAATATACCACTTTTTGTAAGTTGCCACATATATTTTAATATATATGTAGATATGTGTATAGAATATAGAATTTCCTTTCCATTTATCAAATTATTTTGGTCAAGTTGGTGACAGGTAAGAGAGTCTTCTGTAGACTGGGACCTGCAACTGGAACCACCTGCCTACAGACATTAAAGATCTGGAAACGATTAAAAATTTCAAAGATGAACTTAACGAGCATCTCTTTACCGAACCTACCTGCAACTGCTGCTATGACAGTGGTTAGTTAACTTATCATCCCATTACTCTAAAAACTAGAATCTTCTTCTTTCGGCTTTTCCCGGTTAGGGGTCGCCACAGCGGATCACCTGTCCGCTCATGCTTGGCAGAGGAGTTTTATGGTGTCGAGCTGCCAGCCCGGCACCCAACCTTCCACAGAAAACACACACACACACACACACACACACACACACACACACACACACACACACACACACAATTTAGAGTGTCCAATCCACCTACAGCATGTCTTTGGAATGTGGGAGGAAACTGGAGCACCCGGAGGAAACCCACACGACCACAGGGAGGACATGCAGACTCCGCACAGAAGGCACCCCAGCCGAGGATCGAGCCAGAGAACCTCTTGCTGTGAGGCGACAATGCTAACTGCTGCACCACCATGGCCGCCCACTATAAAAACAAGAATACATTTAATAAAGGTTTTTCAGCACCTTAATGTGACATATTGTGCACAAATATTTCATATCTATATAGGAGTTTGTGTTATATGTATGATTGCACAGTATTTTATGCACATCTTAGCTTGCATTTTGTATGCATCTTTTTTTTTTTTCAATGCACTCTGACTGGATATTTTAATGTTACCCTTCATCACAGTTCATCAAAGAATTAACTGTTTGGGATCGGACTTTGTGCATACTCGGTGCACAGTTAGAACGTTTTCTCTTCTTCCCAACATTGTGCAGTCTTAGAGGTGGTGCATAGAAGTAGCTAAGGTTACGGGAAGCAAACAGGGCTTGTCTCATTGCCGAAAAGGTTTATGTACTAGTTGAGTGCAAAGTGTGTGCTTGACTAAGCCCTTGGTGTTGACTATACTAGTGCCTTCTCTCAGCCATGCTATGCAGCAGGAAAATTATTTTTCTATAGAAAGGAAATATACCAGGTATATGGTTGCTGGAAATTGATTCTGTGGGCTTGGTCTGTTGAGGGGGGAGTGGTTCCAGTAACAGAGCAATATACGTGGCTACTCAACTCTGGTAAAGTCCTTTCATTGTTTAAATCAGGACAGGAGCACGATCTGGTTAATTGACTACTGGTGGTTATTCAGTTAGAATACAGTTTGTGAATATGCCACTATGTAATGCTTTCTCTATGCAGCATGTCTGGCAAAGGCAAGTGTAAAAACTGCACATTCCCCCTTGCAGAATGAGCTGTTGCTGTACGCCTCCCAGTTCCATGGTGATGGATGATTGGCCTACTGATTGGCCTACTGTGAATGTGCATGATAGGATGTTATAGCACACAAAAGCCATCCATGGCCAGAATAGAAATTGAACAAGTCAGATGCAGGGCCATAGACATGAATCCTAATGCAGAAAACCATGCTGCCCACCTTGCATTGGGGGGTTAAGGCTGCAGGATGTGTATTTTGACAGAGATAGAGGTTTCTCTCCTTGGGGTAGGGAAGGATTAAACTCATTGCATCTACATGGTGGTGTGTTAGATCTTGTACCTGACCTGCATTGTGCTCCTGTAGTGCCCATTGGGGCGGCACAAGGTTAAACTTATGTCCATACTTCATGCTTATATGCAAGACAGTGAAATCATGTTTGTCATGTTATTTAGGTACCTCAGGATTGCAGTGGAAGAGAGTACCTGCAAAAGGTAAGCTTATTAACATTACTGATACTATTGCATGTGCCTGTTATTTGTGCACAGGGGATAATATAAAGGTGATGGGTTATAGTTGTACTTGATTGCTTTGGTGTCTTCACAGGTGATGTGCTGTCTGACCATGATGTCGATATACCACTGCCTGAGGTCAGATAAGAGTTATACTCTGACAGTGATAGCAGTGAACAACTGGCATAGTCAGGGAGCTGCAAAGGCATTGTTGGAAACAAGGGTTGTGCAAACAAGATTCCCTACCTCATGGCATGGACACTGCCTTTTGGCCTGTGGACACCATCCTAAATACCTAGACTACAAACGTAGGGCAGGCATTTGGTTTTGCACACAGTCCAGGAAGTGAGTCACCCACTGTTGCTCAATCCTCATTGTCTGATGCAAGCTTTGTAGGGTGTGAAGATGACTGTATGGATGAGTGTACAGGTGGCTGTAGACAGGGTACTGACCTCCATTGGAGCTTCCCGTGTCATTGTCTGCAACCCAGAGAACATGCAGGGCCATCATTGTAGTGCAAACTAGCATTAT
>NC_056739.1:645327954-645330454 GCF_019279795.1 Protopterus annectens
GTTATTTTCTCTTGCTCAGGATGGCTATTCTGATTTATCCACTGCAAGAAGCTTGTTACGAGGTCAGGATGCTTCCATGGACGTCGGAGGTTTTGCTGCCTCTGTGCCTGTGATGCAGGCTATTTATCAGCCTGACTGTGAATTAACTTCCCTTTACATGTTCCATTACCTCAGTATGTTGTGCATTGAGTCAAGCATTTATCTTTATACTGTTTTATATATTCTAGTTAGTGCTCTAGGCACATAATTTTAAATGTGTTTTCTGATCACTAAATACAATGACTTCCTGGTTTCGTACTGTTGTACCTGATGACAACCGCTAAGACTCTGCGCAGTTGACTGCAACTGACTAATCCATCACGAAGTTTTGCAAGTAAGTTATTTTCTCGCTCAGGATGGCTATTCTGATTTATCCACTGCAAGAAGCTTGTTACAAGGTCAGGAAGCCTTCCACGGACGTGCGGAGGCTTTGCTGCCTCTGTGCCTGTGAAGCAGGCTATTTATCTGCCTGACTCTGATTTAACTTCTCTTTACATATTCAATTACCTCAGTATGTCGTGCATTGAGTCAAGCATTCATGTTTATATTGTTTCATATATTCTAGTTAGCGCTCTAGGTGCATAATTTTAAATGTGTTTTATTTTATTATTATCTGTTTCACACTGAACCTGGGATAGTGATTAACTAACTAGGGGACCGTTATTTGCTGTTGATCCTTCATTATAAACAAATAATAAGTCTTTTATTCAAGTTTAGGAATTTATATGTCACTTGTACTGTTTGAATTTATATTTTTTAGACATAGTTGCTAAGGGCTATATGATGCCTTTATTATAAATTCTAATGTGTATGATTCAAACACCTGAATGATAAATTTATATATAATAGAATATAAGAACATGATAAATAAAGAGGCTCTCATTTATTTTTATAATAACATGCTATATATTTTATTAATTTTTGAATGGATTTTAGATGTCACGTGATGTCATTTTTATAGTAGGACTTTAGACTAGTTTGGTTAGTATTCTTTGACACCACATTTACTAGAGACTTACTAATTAATTTAATCTAAGTGAAGAAGATTAATTAGTGTTAACTGTTTAGATATATTATTAACATAAAAATATTACAATTTTATATTTAACTGACAATACTCCATTTCATTAAACTACATATATTTTTAAGGTTTATGACATACATTTAACCTTTTTTCATATACATTTATGATTATCAGTGTTTAGCCATATTATTTTATTAACTATTTTTATGTTCCACTATATCTCCTTACAAATTCATATCATAATGCTGTTTTAGCATGGTTTATTTACATTCATTACAATCATATTTACCTGTATAGGAGCTTGTGAATATACAGATGAATAGGGAACGTGTATGCCGGGCATTTTGTGTTTTGATAGATATGTAAATATGTTTAGTTTTGATAATTTGTTTATAGTCCTTTTTAGTACTTTACATAATTTTCTTTTTTTTATTTTGATGTTAAGGGTGACCATGTACTTACTTCTTTTGTATAGACTTTTTTGTCTTCCTTCTTTCGTTAGGTTAAGGTGGATAGGCACTGGGTTAGTGAAGAAGGAAGAAAATGAGACTACAATGAATCCTATACTGAAACTTATCTGTACTCAGAATAATCATTTTAACAAAATTAAGTTATGTTTGTTCCTTTCTTTCATCTTCTCTTTATTTATAAATTTATTTAGTTTATTCCTGCAATATTAATGGACCTTAGATTGACATATGGTTAATCTGTTAACAATAGATTCCTGGAATGTAAGAGGGATCCAAAATAAAGACAAGAAATCTTTATTGTTTCATTTAATCTATAAATCTCAAGCTCATATATGTTTTTTACAAGAAACACATATACCTAGAGATGATTGGTACAAGGATAAAAATAAAAAAATGGATAAAAAAAATAATAGCCTCGGGGGATGCCTCTAATTCCAGGGGGGTGGCTATTATAATTAAACAAAAATTTCAGGGGATTATTATTGAAGAAACATATGACAAGGAGGGTAGATGGTGCTACTTTACTTATAATATATACAATCTTGATAAACCACTTTTAGTTCTAAATTTATACGGTCCTTGTAACCATCAGCATTTGTTTATTTTACAAATATATAATATCCTCTCTTATTACAAAGATCATTATGTTATAGTGGGCGGAGACTGGAATGCTGTAATTAATCCTGACATTGATCGAATTAGTTCTTCCTCTTCATATAATTACCTAGCATCTTCTGCTCTTGAAGATTTAATAATGGATTATAACCTTATAGACCCTTTACAATACACTAAATACTCAAAGAAAAAAGATATATACACTTATTATTCAAAATGTTATCATTCTTGGTCAAGGTTAGATTTCTTTCTCTTATCTAATTCTCTTACACAATCAGTTTTGGATTTTATTATTGAGCCCAGATTTCTTTCGGATCATTCTAGAATTTTATTAAAATTGAATCTCGAGTTT
>NC_056739.1:645336763-645384263 GCF_019279795.1 Protopterus annectens
TATATATATATATATATATATATATATATATATATATAATATTTATCTATCTATATATATATATATATATATGTGTGTGTATGTGTAGATATATATATATATATATATATATATATATATATATATATATATATATATATGTATATAGAAGGAAACACTTTGATTCTCCTGAGAAATCAGTCACGGAAGACAACAGACTATGATGATTAGAGGGTTCTCCCTGGTCACTCCCTGATGATGTTTCCTTCGGAGACATTCTAGAGATTCTAAAACAGATGGGTAACTGGAAACCCAAAGACCCCTACTTTTGAGGAGTCAGTGTAATTGCAGGCTTTTGGTGCTTTCCTATCTACTTCCTGGATGACACCCTCCTGCTGTTGATCTCATTAAATTGATTGCAGACCAGTCTTTAAAGGCTCCTGATTCTGTAGCATCAATTTCCCAGAGACATGACAAAATACTATCAGCTCCAGAGGACCACCAGCATTGGGCAAAGGGTTAGCAGAAGATGCTATGGTGGTGGCAGCAGCTACCAAAAAGGAACTAGCTGAAATAAGTTCCACTGTTCATCCCCCTAATCAAGAGTCCAGGGCGATGAACAGATTTAGAAAGCGGGTCTATGTTTCATTAACCTTCGCGTTAAGGTTCTTGAACTTTGTGACATATTTCATAGACTCCAGAGGGATCTGATCAAGGAGTTATCAGATTACCCTAGCAGGAGCTGTGTGTGAGGAGATCCAGGATAATGTGGCTTCCCAGCTAGCCACCCTGGAGTCTATTTCCAACTCATCCATGAGGCTCATTGCACATGCAACCGAAGGGACGACCAGGGCAGCAGGTTCAGGTGTTGCCATTAGACGTGACACTTTGATGCACTTGTGAGTTTTCAGAACCATTTAAGTCTTCCTTACTCAATACTGCTTTTGACGCTCTTCCTTATTCGGCTCCAAAGTAACTCTTGCCAGGTGAGAAAAGGACGGGAGGACCCTATCTGCAGTGGGCGTACATTTTTCCACTCCCCAGCAGTCCTACTCTAGGATCCAGAGAAGTGGCAAGATATGTGGTTCAAAAAATCCCAAGGTCCTTTTCAAGACACATTTGGTAATAGCTCCCCTCATGGCAGAGGGGGGGCACTATAATCTAAGACTCTGACTCCAAGGCACAGGTGGCCCACAAAAATCCGGGGAGCAGGGATTCCTTCTCTGGGCAACACTATCAGCACTCCTGAAAGGTAGACCCAATTGCTTTTCTCTGGAAGCAGTTGGAAGATTTTCACTACACTAAACAGCCTGGTGACAATTAACTTCAGATGCTTGAGTGCAGAGGATTATTGCCAGAGGTTACCATATCCCCTTCACTCTTTCCAAAATCAAATTGAAAATTCCTCAGTATTCCACCCAATCAGAGGACCAGGCAGCCCTAGAGATTCAAAAGTTGCTGAAAAAGTCATCCAAAAAGTCTCACCAGACCAGATAGGATCCGTATTTTACTCGAGGTTCTTTAGTGCCAAAAAAAGACAGTGGACTTGAGACCAATATTAGATCTCAGCATTCAGAACAAGTTTGCTCAGCAAGTGAAATTCTGGATGGTTTACGGTTCAGTCCATACTTCCCTCTCTGGAGGAAAATTATTGTATGTGCTCTGTAGACCTTCAGAACGAGTACTGTTGCATAAAAATGGACAGATGCTCCAGTAGGTTCCTCCAGTTTCAGCTAGAGGTAGTTATTTTCTGTTCAGAGTGCTGCCCTTTGGTCTCACCACAGCCCCCATGGTGTTCAGCAAATGTTAGGCAGCAGTAGTAGCTCACTTGAGACTGCACAGATTCCAGGTGTTTCCTTATCTTGACAACTGGCTCATCACTGCTCCCACCAGGCATCAATTGCTTCAAGCAACAGATTTCATCCTACACCTGTTTGCCCGTCTGGGCATTGCAGTGAATCACTCAAAATCTCAACTGCACTCAAGATTCAGAGGTTCATTAGTACTTGTCTGAACATCTCTTGTGTAGCTTCTCTCCCTCTTCACAGGCTGCAGAAAATAAAATCCCAAGTACAGGCTATTCTTTCCTACAACAAGATTCCTGCGCTTCTAGTCCTTCGAGCTTTGGGTTCCATGGCAGCGACCATCACCTTTATCCACTGGCAAGATTTCACATGCAGTTACTGCAGTGGCTCCTAGCATCCCCAATGGGTGATCCTGACTCATCTAGCGATGTACCCAATTCTTATCACCAGTCTTTGCAAGAAAGACCTATCTTGGTGGATGGAAGCTGAGGAAGTTCTTAGGCTGCCTCTTTGTCCCACCTCAACACAAGGCCATAGTTACCACAGATTCCTCCCAGATGGGGTGTGCTGGCTTTATTTGGGAAGAAAAGTCCAAGGCACTTGGTATCCCATAAAGGCCAACCTGCATTTCAGTGCTCTGGAACTGAGGGCAGTGCTGTTAGCTTTGGAGACCTTCCAATCTGTTCTCCCTCTAGGAATGATCGCAGTTCAATAAGACAAGATGTCAGTAGTCTGGTACATCAGCAAACAAGAAGGAAACAAATGTTACCTCCTGTGTCGGAAAGCTCTCAATGTGGCAATGGGTGATATCCGCCAACTGCTTTCTAGTAGCAACGCACATTCTGGGGAGCTCAAACATGATAGTGGACAGATTGAGCAGATGCATTCTACTGCCTCATGAGTGGTCTCTTAATCCCAGAGTCGTGAAGGAGATTTTCCTTTGCTGGGGCCAGCCTTGCTGCGATCTCTTTGCATCACCCCAAAACAAGTGCAGCAGGTATTTTTACCTAATTCTTCCTCGAGGAGTCCCCGAGAGATGCTCTCTTTCATGACTGGCCCTCAGGTCTGAACTCTCTTCTCAAAGAAAGCCAGCAGGTTGAGAAGCAAATTGGTCCTCATTGTGCCTTTCTGGCTTTGACAAGTCAGCGGCCTCATCTAGTTCACCGTCCGTGGATTCTGCATTCGGTTCCAGATCTTCTGAATCATCCACAACGACTGGTGCATCCAAATATTCAGAACCTGAAGCTTACAGGTTGGCTTCTCCAATTTCACTAGTCACCAGGTAGAAGAATTTATCTTCTCCAGTCCAAAAAAATTCTACTGGCCTCCCATAGGCCTTCCTCCAGGAAACCGTACCTAAGCAAGTGGAAAAGATTTTCTGTTTGGATATATGATAATGGTTTTAACCCTCTTTCTGAACCGGTTGAAAAAGTTTTTGAGTTTCTAACTATGATTTTTGACCGAGGAGCTTCCGCTTCCAATATTAAGGTTCAACTAGCTGCTATTTCTAATTTTCATATTGGCTTTGAAGACCATTCTTTGATTTCACATAGTTATGTAAAGTGTTTATGAAATGGGGCATTACGATTGAAATCTCCCTTTAAAAGACCCTGTAGCACCTTGGGATCTCACCTTGGTTTTGCAGTCATTAGTAATTCCTCCCTTCGAACCAACGGCTACATGTCACTTAGTTTCTTTCATGGAAAACTCTTTTTCTGATGGCCATTACTTCCGCCAGAAGAATTTCTTTGATACAAACATCGTCTTCCAAACCTCCTTACTTTTTTTTTCTTAAGGATAGGTTTTCACTAAGAACCAACTCTTCCTTTCTCCCTAAGGTGGTCTCAGAAACTAATAATCAAACCACTGACGTACCTGTTTTCTTTCCCATTTTTTCCAATAAAGGTTAATATTACTTGCATCTGCTGGATGTTCACAGACAATTACTCTTCTACCTCAGCAGAACTAAGGAATGTGAAGATCGGACTAGTTATTTGTATCTTTTTCAGGTCCATCTCTTGGACAATCAGTTTCAGGAGTTAGCTTGTCAAAATGGTTAAGAGACTGTATTACTTTCATGTCCAATAAAAAAAAAAAATCTCAAGTTACCAGCGCCAGTGAGAGCACACTCCACTAGATCAATAGCCACGTCTGTTGTTTTCCATTCCAAGGCTTCCATGGATGAAATATGCACAGCAGCAACCTGGGCTACGCCACGTACCTTTATTACTTATTACAAATTGTTTATGGTCTCCGGGGGCAGCCTTTGGCTCTATGGTTGTCAGGAATATCCCTGTAAGGCCACCCAGGACTTAAAGTAGCTGGGAACGCTCTCCCAAAGATAAATGAAGATTGACGACGACAACAGCTAAAGAAGTGTACTCAGCATAACGTTTCATCTGTGTTGTCGATATCTTCATTTATCCTTTCCACACACACCCCTTCCCTCATGGATTTTCTAGAGGATCGGATGCTTGCCCTGCTAATTTTTAACAGGTTTGATCTTGGCTATGGCCTTTTCAATTATATTTACATATTCCTTTGTCCCTTCTATATAACTGCTATCTCGATCTGAGATAATATGGAGAGGGGCATTCTGGGTAGAGTCTTAACTCGAGAGTGTTTGGCTGGTGCAAACTATATAACGGCCGAGCCCATTCCGAGGATCAGAACCCATAACCAAAGGTAAAGGATAAATGAAGATCGACAACACAGCTGGAACGTTATGCTGAAGTACATAACTTCTTTTTTGTGTTCCCCATCCCGAAGTTGAGGAACTATCCAACTGTCTGCTTTTGTTCACAGGCAGCCTCATCAGGTCAGTAAAGGAAGGAAGGCTGGCAGACGAGCTCCTCCTGCTAAGTCGTATCAGACTGGTGTGGCCCTGAAGCCTCCTTTATCTGACAAGTGTGTCTCTCTGACATTTTGCCACCCTAACCCTTGGCCAGGTTCCCTTGTATCTCTTTGGCTGTCCCTCTGTTTTCCAAACTGGCAACTCATCACCTCAGATTCTTGGGTTCTGTTCATCGTCTGTCACGATTACTTCATGGTGTGGAAATCTCTCCCTCCTTTCTCAGGGATTCCTCATCCTCTTCAAGAGCAGCTTCCTCATTTCTGAGAGTTTTGGGTTCCTGGTGGACCAGGAAACTATTCAGCCTGTCCCTTCTTCCCAAGTAGGAAAGGGGTTCTACTCGTGAACATTCCTAGTTTCTCAAAAGGTGGGTACTTTGGAAGCCTATTCTGGATCTCTCCTTGCTTAACACCTTTCTGAAGATTCTTTCCTTTTAGTTGCTTTTTCTTCAAACCCTATTGCCTTTGCTGCTGCCCCAGGCTGTTCTTGGTTCCTGACAAGTGAAGAATGCTTGCCTTCATATTCCTTGTTGTTTGGGAGAACAGACTGATGTTGAGATCCTGCGTTGTACAGAGAAAAAGCCTAAACTATGAGTGAAAAGTGGGTGCTTGGATTAGATGTTCTTTTTCCAGGAATTTACCCAAGAAAAGAAAAAAAAAAGTTTATCCTATCTCTATTTTTGTGGGCAAGGAAAACTTACTGAGATTTGCCACAAATAATTGATTTCTGCATTTTTTTGTGCCCGTTTCCCCTTTAGATAAGAAAAAAAGCATCTCCTATCTTTGACACAGACTTTCATTGAGATGAGTGGTGATGGGAGGGGGGAGGTAGTTGTGTGTCTGGGCTTCCTTCTCAAGCTAAAGATGCTGATTCTGACAAAAGTATAGCTTCAGATTTCCTTCCAAAAGACTTAGATGTTTTGATTCTTTATATAAAATGAAATATTTTTTTTTAATTTGGGAACAGAATGGTATTCCTATTCCCCAGCAAAAATTTATTATGATTTGTTACAGCTGAATTTTCCTCAAGCTGAAGCTGTACCTCCTGTTGTAGCTGCTCTGGAGAATATTTTCCAGATAGCTTTTGGTGTCCCTGACAGTCAACGTCCTGCTTGTAAGAAGTCTTGCATGTTGTACATGGTACCTCAGAGTCTCACACATTCTTGTTTTTTTTTACGCTAAAGAGGAACATGCAGTGATTTCCAATCCAAAACTGCTTCTGCTAGACATGCTGCTAATTCCATTTTTTTCTTTCACGGATGTAAAACGTTTGACAAATTTGGCAAGTTTTTTTTTGAGGATGTGAAGTAGGTATTGAAGGGGTTTAAAAATGTCTCCCTATTGAAAAAAATCCGAAAATGTAGAAGAGTAAATCCTGAATATTGTTGCCTCTGCACCCCCAAATGTGGGGATAACCCCCCATCCCCACAAACCTGTACATATATATATATATATATATATATATATATGTATATGTATATATATATATGTATATGTATATATATATATATATATATATATATATATATAAAGTCTATATCAGCATATTTAATGCTGAAAACGCTGAATGCAATTTCATCGAACTGAAATGTTCGAAATCACAAAAGAGCAAACTGACGGAACATCGATTTCTTTCCCAGGGAAAGAAATCGGTGTTCTGTGCAAAAAAAAAAAATAAATAATACTTTAAACACTGACAGAAGTAGGGGACTTTGCCCCCACAACCCCCCATCGTTGGGGGATGTGCCCCACACACCCCCTACTTTAATATACCAACTCTGAGACCGCACCACAGTGGAGGAAATGGCAAACACCTATGACAACCCACCGATTTCTTTTCCTGGGAAAGAAATCGATGTTCCGTCAGTTCGCTCTTCTGAGATCTCGAACATTTCAGTTCGATGAAATTAACTTCGGCGTTTTCAACATTTGAAATGCTGATACAAACCCTATATATGTGTGTGTGTGTGTGTGTGTGTGTGTGTGTGTGTGTGTGTGTGTGTATATATATATATATATATATATATATATATATATATATATATATATATATATATATATATACACATATACTCAGAGATCTCCATAATTCAGAGAAAAGGGAAATGGCCATCTTGGATTCAGTATATGCAAGTCAGTTTTTTCCCCATTTAGTTTCCATTTTTCAGAACTTTCTCTAGCAGGTCACAACAGTTCAAATAGTTGCCAAAAACATGCTTTTAGGAAGTTGTGTGTGTAATTGGAAAATATTTTTTGTTTGTTCCTTTAATGGCCAGGCTGCCTCTGGTTCTTGATTATTTATACAAGTTGCTGCTATTTTCTGGCCTTTCTTACTCCTCTGTCAAAGTTCATTTGTCAGTCATTTCAACTTGTCGTACCTTTCCTCAAATCAAGCAGTTTATGGAAGGAGTTTTACATCTAAATCTACATGGAAACCAGATGGTTCCTTCTTAAAATTTTAACATTGTGCTTGAAAAGCTTACTCTCTTTTCATTTGAAGCAGCTCATCTGGTGAATTGAGGTACTTAACATGGAGCACTGCTTTACTCATTGCTTTGATTTCTGTTAGGAAGCGTACGAGTTACAAGCTAGCAGTGAGTCATTCCTACCTCATTTTCTACAAGGGCAGGGTTTCTTTCGGAACTAATCATTTTATGCCTAAAGTGGTCCCTAGAGTTCACTTTGACCCAGTCTATTAATCTCCTTGTCTTCTTTCTTGACTTGAAAAACAGGGGAGGAAAATGTATTTATATTTTGGATGTCCACAGGCAGCTCATATGCTAGACTAAACTCATTCCTTCACGTAAGTTCACTAGCTTTTTGTCTCCTGTGAAGGTTATAGGAAAGATAGTGTCAAAGCTGACAGTTTCTTGATGGTTGCCACATGCTCTTTCTTTTCACCATATGTGGACAAGGTTAGAGTCTCTTTCTCTAGGACTTTGGCTTCTTTGGTTGCTCTCTAGTAAAGGGTAGACAAATGTTTTATAGGAAGCAGCTTGGTCCTCTGTACATGACAAAACATTACAAACTAGATTCTTTTCCCAGGTCCACTGCAAGCTTTCCAATATTTGTACCATTCTCCAAGGCCTCCTCTTGATTATTTCCTTCTGTCTTTTTGGTTTTTAAGCTAAGGTAATCAATCTATCCAAATACCACAGGCTACTGCGACAGTGACCCAATGTGTAACATAGTGCAGTTAGCATATTTGTGTAAGTAAATCTACCATAACAGTAGATGTTTTACTATATCACTGTTGTCATAGCTGTCCTCTCCCTCTAGCATGTCTTTTTTGGTGTTTTTATTACCAGGGTGTGGATGTATATACCATTGTGTATATATAGTTATTTTGCTGTTACATTCCTAGCATTTTTCCTTTCAGAGTTGTTGCCTCCATTTTTGGGACAAGAAAGATCTAAAGCTTTTTATGCTCTCATTATACTGACGTCTGCTTGAGCTCCTGACATTTGGAGGATGTGGAAGTTGTCCTTAAGATTTTAAAAGCTGTACAGTTAACTGGAGATGAGGCTTCAGTAGGTGAGGCTGCTGCTGCAGTAATCTATTACATCATCTACTTTTTTGGTACGTTTACTTACACAACTGTACTTTCTCTCATCTTCTGAAAATAGCCAAAAGTAATTTCCACATCTCTCCACCCAGGATGAACTTACAGGATAGGAGTTGTCTGATCCACCATAACCTTCATCTCAGTCTGGGTGATAGAAGTTTAATACGTCTTAGGTATGTTTTTTTTTTCTGTGAACACACAGCAGGTATTAAGAGGCTAAGAAACCTGCCACTTGTAAATCAAACATGATAAAATGGAAGAAGTTTTCTTCATGTTATAAAATGAACCGTTATCCTTGTAAAGTACAAACACCATTGGTTTTGCACTCTGGTTCGCTAAAATCTGGCCTTTTGTACTGTTCTATTAAGATTTACCTTTCAGCCATTCAGTGCCCCCCTCTTTCCCGTATTAGAGGTGATGCAGTTCTTGAAAGGGTTATTACATATTCGTCTGGCTAGAAAACATAAGAGTCTTCTTGGGATCTTTATGGTGTCTTAAGAAAAACTTGCACTTTTTCCTTTTTGCCAGCTCGCAATGCTGAGTTGAAGTTCATAACATGGAGAAACATTTTGCTCACTGCTCTGACCTCAGCTAGAAGAGTGTCCAAGTTGCAAGCTGTTATGTTGAAATCAGCCCTAGCTCATGTTTCAGAAAGATGGAGTAGTGCACTGCAAACACCCTCCCTTCCTCCTTCACCCATCTATTTCTGCCAGGGAGGGGATTTCAGTCTTTTCCTCTTCTCCTAGTACAAAGTTTTGTCTTCAGGGTTCTAGTTTCTCTTTTATGTGGGGGCAAGAAAGCTCTTAGTTTTGACACTTCTATGTCAGTTTTTATACTGGCATACTGTAGTGCCTCATCAGTTGTACAGATGTTTAAAAGACATCCTAAAGCTTAAGAAAATGCAGTCCTTGGCAGGATGTACTTTTTGTATAGCTTTGGATATTGCAATAGTGATCTATTCGAACAGCTACTGTTATAAGTTTACTTAGGTTCATAGGTGATTACTAAGCTAGCTGCCCTTGGCCATTTTAAGCCTAGACAGTTTGCCTTTTTGTGCTTGAATTAACCTATCCTATTTTATTTGAGATTAGTCTTACCCATCCCATGGCCGATAATTATGTATTACCCCTAATGAGAATAAGTAGGATCATACCATAGGTAATTTGAAGGGACCCATGCAAGAGATGAAGCATTTAGGAGCTGCCTCTGTCCATTAGTATTCCAGGGGTCATTCCTGGTGTAAATTTTCTGTTTCCCATCAATAGATCCAAATTGCACATGGATGTGGATGAACTTTGTTTTATGTGGATGGGGAGTCTGATCCAGAACAGTGATGTCCTATATGGAATATACTTGTCCCTCCAAACAGTTCTGGTGATGTAGCAGAAGAGGTTTAGATCTCTAGACGGAGTATTTCTGATGCTATTTTATTTGTTGATATGCAGTAAATCCATCAGTATTGTGTCAAAGAATACCTTGTATGCCAGACACAGGTCACCTCTTATCAGTCTGTAAAATACAGAGGATAGTGACAGGACTTTGAGCCAGTCCATATAAAATATGTTGTCTTTGCCTTATATCCTTTTAGTATGGTATCTTTGTGGGTATACCAGTTGCATGTGTCTAGACAGATGCATGCCAGAGGGGCGTTATATTCAATGATTGGCCTAATGAGGGCCGAGTAAAGGGGGGCAATTACATCCCTACATCTAGACAACAATCCCTTTGAATAAAACTGTGCAATGTAGAAGGACTTTTTACAACAATGGACAAATGTTGGTCAAAAGCAATGTCACTGTCCATATAAGTTCCTTAATTGCCGAGTCAGGTCTTGGGGGGCATACTGTCAGTGTTGTAGTTCCTAAGATTGATGACTTCCCATAGGATATAATAATGGATTTTCTGGGATTTGTTTTCAGTCCACGATTTTGGCACCAGTCATTTATTTTGGACAAATCTTTCTGCAGGATGGCTAAGTCATTTGGAAATTTAGTGAAACTTAGTCAACCAGAGCCCTTTGGTATTGACTTTTACTCCAGAAATGGAAGTGAAGATATCCAGGTACAGTACAAGCTGAGAAATCAGGGACTGCACAGTTTAAAGTAGAAGAGCTATGGAGAAAAACAATTGATTTAAACTCAAATTCATTTTGTTTGGTTTTGAAAGAGTGACTTTTACTCTGCCTTTTGGAAAGGGATGTGGCACAAAACCGGTCTTATTGTTATTAGGTATTGGATTCTAGTCTAAGAATTGTTTGACAAATTCAGTGCCTAACATAGCACCCATGGCATTGTCACATGTATATTTATGCACTATGAATACTTTCCACCTTAATAATCTATACCCTATAGAATAGAGAAAAAGAAGTTCAAGTCTTCTGCTATATGGCAACTGTCTGAGCCCTGCTCCCTGAGTGGTAAAGATTTATTGGATATGCTCAAGGGCAGTTAAGTGCGAGACTCCAAATACTGAAAAGGAATCACAGTTTCCAATTACTTGTAGTCTGTAACTTGAGCAAAATAACATTATTTCTGCTAGTAAAGTAACAGAAGATGTTCTAATAAGACCATAACATTTCCTAGTGGTAAGCTTGAAATGTGCCTTAACTTGAAGAAAGAGTCCGCTGGAATTCCAAAATTTGTAACCAGTTTCATACATTGATAAAATTGTCCAAAGTTTATGGGTGTCAACAATTTCTTATTCCAAAATGCATAACTATACACTTAATTCATCCCTTAGGTTAGTACCCCTTTACTCAGTCTATCCAGACATTTTTGAAGGGAATGATGATCCTCCGTATTGATAACTATACTGCCAATTTTAATATTGTTAGCAAACTTATGAGGCAGACATTCCCTAATATTGGGTATTTGGACATTAAAAGGTCAAAAAGAAAAGGACCCAATGCAGAATTCTGTGGAGTACCTTTACCTATAAACTTATGATTTGAACACTTGTTTCTATTTCCAGCTAGACAAGTTCGGAAGTTCGGTTGAAAATCCAGTTTATCACCCATCTAGCCACATAAAAATTCATATTAGCGTCTCTATGATTCCAATAAAGATGTCACGGGGGACTGAGTCAAATGCTTTCTCAAAATATAAACAGAGAATGTCAGCAGCCAGACCATGGTCAGGAGTGTGTGAAATATTTTCAGAGTAGCTTAGCGAAACAAGCTCACCCTGATAAAAATCCATGTTGGTACATATCTGAACTAAAATCAAATGTGTAGAAAGGAAAATGGCATTGGTCGTTCAAAACATTTCTCTAAAATACAGGTGAAGCTAACCGGTCTGTAATTATCAATAGACAAACTAGGTTTTTCATGTCTGAATGGAAATTATGATTCCCTTCTTTCATACTGTAGGCAGTTAGCCTTCTAATGACCTTTGAAATAAATCAATAAGGCACTGTATCAAGTTTTCATCAGGCCCAGCTGCTGAATTTGGCTAAATATTTGATAATGCCATTTTTTTTGTATCATCTGCCTGCATTATGTTGCAAATTCCTTTGGCATCTGTAAATAGGGATCTTATTAAGTTACTTGCCTGTAAACAGTTAAAGAAGCCCTCAGCAAAAATATTAGCCAGGTCCGTTGTCTCAGTAATAAGGTTCTCAACAACTTTTAAATTAATCTCAGATGCTTCATCCATCCCAAAGGAACACGGATGTTTAAACAGGACCTTATAGTTTTATTTATTATTGGTCAGTTCATTACTGAAAGATCAAATTAGCTTTAACAGTTCAATTCCAAAGGAACATTTTAATAAATATGATAAGAAATGAATTAGTATTAAGCCAGCAGATGGAATTCATGATTGTTCCTTGCCTTTTAGGTGCATAGAGGTATATAGCTGATAACAAAAAAGAAGCTGCTTCTCTGAATTTAAACATAGAAATCCTTGCAAGTTGTAAATTACAATATTTGAATATGTGATGCTTTGTGCTGTTACTGCATCTAATTCTGATCTTTTTTTCTTTTTTAAATGAAGATGTTACCTGAAAGCTGTCCTCCTCCTCCAAGGACAAATGAGAGAAGAGGAGACTTGGACATAGATTTTGAAAATGACCTTATAGAACTGGAAACCTTTGGAGAGGCATCAAGTGACAAAAAGTCAAAACGAACGTCTGCTAAAACCAACAAGCAGGCAGTTTCTCAAACATTACCTGGACAAGTGGGTTCTAATAACAGCATTAGGAGTGAGACTGCTAGGAGTGAAACTGCTGAGATCAGCTGTCAGCCTAAGACTTTATCTGCTATGTTACAGAAGGAGAAGCAACTAAACAGCACAAGTGAGGTCTCTTCTAAAGAAAGTGTTGGATCTATAGAAAAAGCAGAATTCTCCAAAGGATCTTTTGTTAGTGCCGAAATTAAACCTGTAGGAAATACAGATAAGTCTTTGACTGAGTCAGATGATGCTTCAGTGGTAAAACCTATGGAATCTGTTGAATGTGATCAAGTAGCAGGTAATAGTGCATTTGTTAAGCCCCCCCATGAGGACAGAGAAGGTGATAAAAGTGACCAGCATATGACAAATTCCAGTGATGCTAAAGCAACATCCACATTGTCTGACAGTAAGTCTGTAATTGACAAGGCACCAAGTACCTGCCACAGCGATTCTGAAGATGAGCAGTTGGTGATAGATGTGAACTGCTTTGATACAAGTAGCAGTGCAGATGTCTCTAAAAAAATTACAAGTACTGTTGAACTTCCTTTGAGCACTGATCTGACAAACACTGCTGTTTCATCATTACCAGGCCCTCAAAATCCATCAGAAACTCTACAGCTGACACTGCCTGAATCGATTCCAGAAAAAAATACAGCCAAAAGATCACGCACAAGAGTTTCCAAGGAGTTTGATCCAGTTGGCCAAATTCTGAAAATGCAAAGCCAGCTCTTAAGACGACCCCTAAAAAAGCAAACAGAGCAGCTTCATTCAGGCAGTGGACCTTCAGATCAGAGTCTGAGTTCTGTGCAAGCAGTGCAGTCATCTACCTCTGCTGCTCCTGAGCTCAGAGAGGGTGGTACCCTTGCAAATATGAATAGTGGAGTCCGAAAGTCTGCACAGTTCCCTCAATGTTCAGAGCCACAAAAAAGTAAGATTTTTGATTTATATTTTTATTAGAATTTACAAAAATGGTGCACAAAGAAGCCATAAAAGCCATGCTGTAAAAAGCAGCCATTCACTGGAAACTTATTGGAACCTTCAGTTTTGTACTGCTATGCATTCAATCCTTCTAAGCCTTAGTAATGTCCGGGAACCATCTTTTATTTGCAGATTACTTGTACCTCAGTAATTGTGCACAGAATCTCCACTGCTAGCAATGGGACACTGGGAATCCCTATTCTTTAGTTCATGCTGAGGAGAGACATTTTTAAGGAACTAGCCATTTCTGCTTCAGATGGTATGAACAAGTTAGGAGAAATCCTGTTTTTTTTTTCCCCTGCTAAATGCATTAAGTGAACAGTGGTGCAGTGGTGATGCAGTTTTTGGAGCACGTTGCTAATGCTACATTAAGTGAACAGTGGCTGAGCAGTTTTGGAGCATGCTGCTTAAATTTAATGCAGTAACCCATTCAAGCCTAAAATGCCATTTTTGTATATTTCTACTTTGTATCCATAGCTCCTATGGTGTCCAGGCATTCTTTGGGTCTAACTTTGCAGTGTTAGAAAGTGCAAGGCATTATTAACAAAATTACACTATGATTGTGAATCTAGGATGTGCTACAGTAGAGAAATGATCATTATTTGTCACTTATTTATATTTTCATATTTATGTTTATATTTTCATAACTGAGAGCAGTACATATTATTGATGAGTATGCTGTGACGTGCCATGGTAAAAGACGGAAATTCATTGTCAGCGTCCTTTTATATTGCACTATACCCGCAATATTGCTAGTTGTTTGTAAGCACTTATGAAAATAAACAATATTTCCATATGTACATAATACTTTAAAAAACAAACTGCCCCATGACATCAGGTGAAACTTTAGATGTTTTTGAATAAAATTGTCTTTGATATTTGCACTCTAAGCTGGACAGTTTACAAAAAATATAATTTGGGGTTTGTGTGCATTATAATAAAGTATTTATGGAAAGACTATCCCCCGGATTCAGTAAACTCCATGTAGGGTTCGTGTAGACGCTACACGGAGTGTACATGCGACTGTGATGGCACTTAGCCCACAGCAGTGCGTAATGTATATTAATGAGACGCAGCGCCCCTAAGATAGGTTTCGTGGCTCACACCAGTGTTCCTGATTGCAAAACTTTGTCCGAAAACATGGATATCAATTCCGTGTAAAGGAGTGCACATACGGTCCACGGATCTGCACGGAATGCCACAGTGATCACCAGGGTTGTACATATACTTTTGCAATGAGCAAGAAATATGGACAAAAGCCATAAATAATGTGTGGACAAAGGATGCAAACTAGGGGCACGTGTTAAATATTGCTCTTACAAACTTAGAAAGTTGATAAAGACTAGTTTTGCATATGCATGACTTTTCTGATAGGTATGAAGTTTGCGACTCAAGTGTCTGTCACTATTGTCTGACTTCAACCCTCAATAATTTACCAATGATTTGCCAGTAAACTACAGTTGTATGAGGGATAGTCCAAAAATATGGGACAAAATCTGGATATTCTGAAAAAAATCTGCACAGTTTGAGAGCTGTCATTCTGTTAGTGCAACATATGGGCACAGCGGGCACCTTAATGAGAGGACAAATCAATCACTGTGACATATTTGACCATAGATATCACATGTGAATGTGTTAGAATGTAACATACTCAACCTGTTAGAGCAAGAAATGTTGACAAAGCTATGAAAATGGGGGACTAAGGGCCAGAAGTAGGGTCAGATTAATATTCCATGTCCAAGCTTTTATGAAGATGATAGAATATATAGGTTGTACATTAGCAGGAACTTTCTGAAGAGCATGAAGTTTGAAAATCAAATGTCAGTCATCAGTTACTGACTTCACTGTGCAATGACATGCCAATGATTTGGCAGGAAAACATGTTATGAACAAAAGAACACACATATGAGACACACACTGGACATTTTGCAGAGATCAGGACAGTTGAGAGGTATGCACCCAAATATCCGTAATATTGAGTCATAGCAGTACAGACATCATCCCAGTGATATGGCAGAAAACCACATGTTTCATAAGGAAAACATCTGGGTATCCTGGGGCTATCTGGACATTTGAGAGGTATGAATGTGAAGTATATGGACCAAACACAGTACAATGCAGTGTACCTACAGTGTAGAGTATTGTAATATCCCATTCCTATCATTCTGTATTGAAGCTGTGTTAATGATCAGTAACAGGACATGGGACTGCCATGTAAAATGATCACTCAGGGGAAGTGTGTGTATTGAATAGGGCCATGCAGATGAATTGCAGGAATGAACACGGGGAAAAGGGTACAGGTGAAACTCCCACATGTACAGTGGAGGAGGGCATGTCAATGGAATATGGTTGTAGCAGTATGAATTGTACAGTGAAAATGTGTTGTCTGTGACTGACACATAAGATAGAACAATGGGGAGGATGTGTGTGTGAGATAAGTATCCTTAACATGAATAATGCTGAGGGCATCGATCGGGAATCTGACATACAGTTGAGTTAGGGTGCATATTGGGAAGTTGTGCAAAGTGATGTACCTGAATGTAAGTGTACTCTAAGCAGAGGTCTCCAGCACGGTGGCCAGAGGTAAAGGATCATTGGGAACATTACAAGAACCAGCTACAATCATGGACAATATCTGAAATAATGCCACCACTAATCCCATGCCTCTGACATAACATATGTGATGTGGAGTGGTAACAGTTGAGCCTGCACACACACTGGACAACTAGTATGATACATCCACAGTGAGGGTAACCACCCCCACTGTCCTGGTACTGTAATATCTGCAAGAGGTGTTGGGAGGGACACTGCTATACCTGTATGTGACAGTATGGACACTACAGGCTATAGTTGCCCTGTGTGTATGGAATATGTCAGTGGCACAATTCACACTATCACAAATGAAATACATGGTATTAATGTTGTCAAACACTTATGTATGCAGTGTGTGCATAAGGTGAACAGGTGGCACACATGCATCTGGTTTAACAGCTTCATTGTTGTTCCGCACATTCAGACAGTCATGTATATTCCACAGAAAGAATGCGTAGGCATGGACAATAAGCTGTGTGACTGCGCACTGTGACAGAGGTGGTACACTTCAGTTACACATCACTGGAACATGTGTAGGGAGGTACAAGGAGAAGAGTGAATTGTACTCAATTACTGGTGTGATGAATGCTGGGAACAATGACATTAGTATGCCCTCTGATGTGCATGTCCTTCACATATGCAGTACTTGTGTTAGTCAATGGAGTAGTCAGCTCTGTGACCACATGCTGGTGAATATACCACTTGGCCTCTACCCTAGGACACAGGTCACATATCTGTTGGCTTGATTATAGGGTGTAATGTCCACATTATACTTGGGTGTTGTCTGTTTCCTGATGCAACACATCCCTTCATGTGTCTCGTCAATGCAGGTGTTGTCGTGGCTGTGTCAGCAGTCTGTGGTATGTGTTGATACTGTGTACATTATACTAATATCACAGTTGTAGTCAATGATTGCCCACAAGCTGTAGGCCTTCAGGCAGCTGTTTGGACACAGCATGTGTATGTCATATGTGATGTCCATCACTTAGGCAAGAGGCAGGTAAGGACCTAGCAGACACCCCTGGTGTACTGACCTGATCACTGGACCTGAAATGTATGTCACATCACCCATTTCAACATAATGAAATACCACATATGTCATACACTGGTATAACCATTTGGTGATATAGCTGTTTATGGCCACATATGACAGTGTTACTTGAATACCACAGTGTGACTTTTTATCAAATGCCTTAACCTGTTCAAGTTCCACAAGATGATACTGTTGTCAATATGCATGCCCTTGATGACCTCTTTGAGGACATCTATCAGATGTAACGGACCTGATGTAACAGTAACAACTCACACAGATCTGTTGCATACACCTGGAATGTTACTAATATACTTGTAGAAGAGATCCATGATGACATGTTGGTCTACCTCACAGTCACAGAGAGTCAAGATGTTTCTGCACATGCATGCATCAGTTCCTGTGCCCCCAGTGCAGATGGATGCATGTTGATGTACACCCTTATACGGAAGCATAGGCCATGTGGAGGGTGTGTTGAACTATGTATTCCACATTATCAGGAAGGTGCATGTGCTGAGTCACACCATAGCTGATTTGTGGTGATATCAAAGCACATTGATTCCATGTAGTAGGTCTGGAGGAAAGTAAGGCAGTGCATACTGCCTGTTGTGATCTGGCATAGGGTTTTGACACAATCACACATGCAGGTATCATTGAGAAACCCCCCAAGCTGGGGATTAAGCCTTACAACAGTTGATCAGTAAACAATTTGCTCACTGACAACACGTCATATGACAGTTGGTGATTCAACCTGCACCAGTAGAGCCATCACCATTGGCAAACACCGGGGATCTGCGCTTGGCCCTTCACTGTTTGAACTGTATTTCGCGACAGTTCCAGCTGATGTATATGGCCTCTGGCTTACCAAGTTTGCTGATTCTTGCATATCATGTGAAATAATTAAGCCCACCAATGGTGATAACATAGTACAGGAAGAGCCAACACCCACAACTGAATGGTGAGAAAGGCACACAATCTTGCAAATAAATGCAGAAATGTGTGCTTGTAATGTTTGTCTGAAAAGTGGAGTTCCAAGGTAATCACAGCATTGACAACAGTCCTGCTATGCAAAAACCCAGTGATGCAAGCACTGTGAACACATTTAGATAGCAATCTGAACTTTGACTACCAGGTGTCCAAACTGCTATTGAAAGCCTATGTTGTGCACATCATAAGTCACGTCATCAAATTGACATCTTAAGATTGTATGACAGTACTGTAGTTAAACCATATTACAGCAATAATAGAGTATAATGCTCTTTTTTTTACATGTACCTCACCAGAAACATGTAGCAGCTGGAGAGACCGCAAGACTTTTTCAGCAAGATAATATAGGGCCTACATATGCCATGATGTATGCGGTTAGATTAAAAGCCATGTCACTGTAAAATTATTGTATAGGTTGTCATGACCTCTGCCTGGTCCCGGGCCAGTCTCTGAGCCTGTTCTCCTGAGAGTACTGGATATCCAAAAATATAATATAGCTGATGACAGCAGTGTCTGTTGGGGACAAGATAACAGTGTGCCACATGCTGGTGTAAAATACTCTGTCACACAACAGCTCACACACACACCAGTTGACTGCAGTGAGAATAGAACCCTTACCTAAGTACACAGAGTGCAGAACACAGTACTTAACACAAGTTCCCCCGCTCAAGTCTGACTTGGACTTTATAACTGATGACATCAGCAGTGTCTGATGAGGAGAATATGGTAATAACATTGTTCCACATGCTGGTGTAAAAGGCTGTCTGTAATGTTAAGCAACAGCTCACACACACACACACACACACAGCTGACTGCAGAGAGAATAGAACACCTACCTGTGTAAGTGCACAGACTACAGAACACAGTACTTTACACAAGTTCCATGGCACAAGTCTGATTTATACAGGGGTGCAGGTGAACTTATAGTAGTTGACATCAGCAGGCCATGTGGGTGATATGAGGCTGGGAGGCCTGCATGAAATGGATTTGTAGGTATGTGCAAGTATCAAAATACTGACAGTCCATGCTATTGGAGAAGTAACTGTGGGATACACCAAGAAGCAGGACCCTTTACAAATGCACTCTATGAGCACCTACAAGGATGCATGGAGTGTGCCATCACTAGCAAAACCAAGACTCACTCCCCTAAGAAAAGGAAACCAGTCTGGTGGACCCCTGCCATAAAAAGGCTATACAATAGAAGGAGGAAACTAGTGCAAAAAAAAAGCAAATCCCAAGAAGGAAAGACATCCCTGATCAGTATCAGTGAGAAACTAAGGTCCCTCATAAAATCACCCATGCTAACTTCGAAAGAAAAATAGGCAAGGATTCGAAAGATGACCACAAAGCTATATCAAGAATCTAAGTGGCAACTCGCAGATATGCTCTGAGCTACTGCAAAATACCACAAAATATTCTGAACCTACTGATATTGCCAACATCCTGGCAGATAGATTCAGTGCAAACTTCATTCCCCTCTCACCCCCAAAAGGGCCCACAACAATACTGGAAAAGTGTAGTGTCCCGGAAATCACAGACGCACAGGTTAAAACAGCCCTTTCAAAAGCCAAAAGCACAGCGCCAATGGGGCCAGATGGTGTCCCAGGCTGCGTCTTGCACGAACTACAGAATGAACTAACCCCCCACCTAAACACACTGCTCAGCCTCAGCTTCTCCACAGGCTACGTGCCCATAGAATGGCGCAAAGCAACGGTTATTCCGCTCCACAAAGGAGGGGCCACAACTGACCCTGGTAACTAATCGCCCCATAAGCCTGACTAGCCTGGTCTGCAAAGCTATGAAGCGCATCATCATGGAACTCATTAACAAAGACCTTGAGAACCTCCAAACACTTGACCCAAGCCAGTTCGGCTTTGTTAAGGGCAGATCATGACTACTAAACCTGGTTGACTTCTTTGAGACAGTTAACAAGGCCATAGATGAGGGGAAGGTGGTTCACACAACCTACCTTGACCTCGCCAAGGCTTTTGACACCATTCCCCACTGGGGAATTATAGAAAAAGTCACCAGCCTGAACATAAACCCCTATGTCACGAGATGGGTTGCCAACTGGCTTACAGACAGAACTCACACGGTAAGAATACCGGGCTCCAGGTCCACCTCTAAACCAGTCACAAGTGGTGTACCACAAGACTCGGTCCTGGGGACCCCTACTGTTCGGCATATACTTCTCAGCAGTACAGGCAAACACAGGAGGACTACGGCTAACCAAGTTCACCAATGACTGCAAACTGGGAGCCATAATTGACTCTCTGGCTGACACGGACATTCTCCAAAAGGGCCTTACTGAGACGGACACCTGGTGTCAAAGTCATGGTCTCAAGCTAAATGCCAAAAAGTGCATAGTCATCCCGTTTGGGAAAAACAAAACACCCATGAGTTACCACATAGGTGGCAGCCACCTTAATACAGAAGAGGTAATAAGAGATCTGGGGACCCAGGTAGATAGTAATCTCTCCTTTGACAATCATTTTGCCAAAGTAGTTAGGAAATCCTTCTATGTAGCCCATCTAATTACTAAAGGGTTTGCATCTAGAAATAGAGGTTATAGTGCCCCTCTACTCATCACTCATCAGACCCATCATAGAGTACAATGCCCCATTTGGGATGTACCTCACAAGATACTTCCAACAACTGGAAAGACCACAAAAGTACCTCACCAAGAGGATTACTGGCCTCAAACATATGTCCTATGTAGCCCAACTGGAAAAACTCTGGCTGTACTCAATGGCAAATCGCTTACTCAGAGGTGATCTCTGCCTGACTTACAAAGCCATGTCCATCTCAGAATTGATGGACATGCTCCACCTAAAGAAATCTAAGTCACTGTGAGCCACTCGCTCTAGCGAGCTAAACCTCGCCACAACAATAAATAGAACATGCTGGAGGGATAGATTCCTGTCACAGAGACTCCCCATGCTTTGGAACAAAATTCCTAACTACATTAGGCAGAGCCCCTCAATAACACTCTTCAAGGGAAACCTTGATGAGTGGATGGGTAACAGAAAATACACCCCTGGTATCACTTCATTGGTGGTTCTTGTCAGAGGCTCAATTACTTAATCAATGGGGCGACGAATGCTGACAATCTGGCTAGGCTTATAAATGCCTTCAGGCAGATAGCCTAGTACCTACCTATGAACACACTTCTGCTTTTCTGTTTAGCCACACACACACACACACACACACACACACACACACACACACACACACACACACACACACACAGTCGACTGCATTGAGAACAGAACCCCTACCCTATCTAAGTACACAGGCTACAGAACACGGTACTTAATGCACGTGCCACGGCACAAGTCTGATTTATACAGGAATGCAGGTGAACGTATAGTAGATGACATCAGCAGGTCAGGTGAGGGACAACAGGTTGTGAGGCTTGGGTAGGCGCACAGCTTCATAGGTTCATATGCGGCTACTAGCCTGATAACACTAGGGTGTGTAGAAGCTTAGCTATGGAAAAAACAGAAGTACCCTTGCTGAGCATAATTGGATGGTTATTTTTAGCAGTGTGTGTTTGTGAGCAGCACCCACTATCCCTGTCCATGAAGGGACATAGGTGCCACTCAGAAGCAACTGTACAATTACCCAGCCAGTAATCAAGGTTGCGATTGAACAGGATCATTGAGGAGCACTATTTCGCATGCAGATGTAGCCTACTACAGCCTCTGGGGTGGCAGTTGTATCCCTGATGGACAGGCCCATTTGTTGCTGCTCACAAAATCACTCTGCTAACAACGATGATCTAAATATGCTTAATAAAGGTACTTGTGTTTTTACGCGGTTAGGTTTCTGTTGACTCATGTATAGTGATAACCATGTACTCCTAAACTTGCCAGTACAATATGTGAGAGATGCAAGTATACAATGACTCTAGAATAAATGCTCTTTCTCAGGTGGCAACGAACCAGATGTCAAACAGATTGTTGGCACCACACTTCATCTCCTCAACAAACAAACCAAGTGTACAACACACAAATTCACATAAGCAGAGGTACTCATTAGAAGCTTACCGAAAGAGCAGAGACCTTGCAAATGCAAACCTTGTGCACACATGACAGTCCCAACAGAACCCACTACACATAAAAAGAAATGTATTAGTGTCTCGCCTATTAAGCCCTTAAGGCAAAACACCTCAAAACCAGTATCTTAGTAGTCATAGGTGAATCCATAGTAAGACACAGATGTCCTCCTCACCAGGTCGTACAAGGAGAAAGTCACAGTTTGCCAGGTGCCAGGATCTACAAAGTCACGCATGCCCGCAAGTCTCTCAACAACAACTAAAGTTACACCTCTGTCATACTCCATGTTGGAGTAAATGACTTCAGAAGTACCTCACTGGACTATATGAAGAGAGGTATGACTGACCTCTCAGACTGTGTCCCAGGCAGGTATGCACATAGCCCTAAGCAGCACTCTACCTTCACCCAGGATGATGCGTCAATACACACAAAAGAATTATTGACTTCAGTTGGCTTAGCTACTGGTGTCACTCCAGAGGAATCCAGTAATTGTCAGGTTGGGATGATATGGTTGACAGACCACACTGCTTTGCTAGAGATGGTCTTCACCTCTTGCCTTTTGGTTACTGGCAAAGGTACTTGCCTCCCCCATAGTGACTTTTTAGGAAGTGTCATACGAACAAACTTCTTGATGTAAACATATCCTTAGAACACAAACTCAAGATTATGCTGTTTTAATGTCAGGAGTCTAAATCAGAATACATTCAATCGAGGCACTTCTTACTTGGGAAGCAGTCACAGAGACATAGTATTCTGGCCATGAAAAGCCATAATGCCTTCCACACGTTCAGGCTGCAAAACGATTGTGAAAGAACCAAAGGAGGAGGTATATCCATTTTCATAAAAGTACCCTCAAGACGGGTTAAGCAGTACTACTCCCTAGAGTTAGTACAAGTCCAACTAACTGTAGGAGAGAACCCCTCCACATCATTCTTAGCTACAGGGTCTACCAACATGAACTAGAAAACCACATAGTGTCTTCCTGGACTTGAGTCACTCATAATTCAGTCAAACACCCTAGTCATGGGTAACTTTAACTATCCTTCCACCGATTGGGATGCATATATGAGCTGAAACACTTTTGCTCTAAGGTTCCTGCACTTTGTAAACATGAATGCTCTGAAACAGTCTGCACCTCCACAAGGGATTTGAATGTCCTTGACCACTCCATATGTGAGACTCTCCCTGGTAAGGTCTAACCATAAATCAGTCATGTTCAATGCAGCAATTATATCTGACCCTCCCTCCAGATCCAAAAGGTGGAAAAATCTCTGAAAAGCGAACTATAGCCACCTAACGATGGCATATATAGTTTCAAACATACTGCCTCCACTGACCGTATAGACTCCTATATGGAGGTGTACACAATTGCCCTGTATCAACACCTTTACAAGTGTACAGATTTAACTGTATCAGAATGGATCAAAACTTGCTCACAAAAAATGGCCACCCTGTGAACATCTAGCATAAATGGATTATACAACAAGAGAAAGAGACTGATGTCCAGGAATAAGAAGGAAGAGTCTCAGCAGAACACACCCTCCAACAGGGAAAGGGGATGCACAGTGTTTAAGGCCTTTACCAAACAGATGTAAGGTACAAGGTTTTCTGTCTGATTATTGCCTAAGCTTGTACTAGTGTGCAGACACATAGCCTAGTGTTTGGGGTGGGAGGATGGTGTAATGGTTAAGGTATTTACCTTTTACCTTCTAGACAACAAGGTACAAGGTTTGATTCTCACTTGGGTGTAATTGACTAGGCTTAAAATGGCCCACAAGGGCAGTTAGGCTAGTATGAACCTATAAACAAGCAAATTAGACATCTTGTAGAGTCCTCTAAAGCTAATTACAAAGCTAAATTAGTATCCATAGCGAAGGATAATTACAAGACATTCTTTAGCTATGTCTGTAATATAAAAGGGAAGGCCTGGCTTTGCACCAAATTGAGTAGATGGTACCACTCGTACTGAACCTGAGGACATAGCCTGTTAGCAGATAGGTTTGGTAACAATTTCACACCCCTGTCCCCACCGATCATACCACATGGCATACCTAGCAACATATCGCTACTTAATATATCCAAATAACCAGTCATAACTGCACTTGTCAGTGCTAAAAACACAGCGTCTATAGGACCGGATAACATCCAGGCTGCTTACTAAACCATCTAAAGCAAGAGTTAGCAGAACCACTGGGTACTGTCTTTAACCACAGTCTAAGTACTGGCTTTGTCCCAGAAGAGGGGAAAATGGCAACCATAATACCCTTGCAAAGAGGGGTCCCTCAACTGACCCACCCATAAGCCTGACTAGCCTTGTTTGTAAGGCCATGGAGAGAATCATCTTGGACCTTATCAACAAGGACATTGCTGACCTTCAAACTCTTTACCTAACCCACTTTGGCTTCATCAATATCAAATCATGCCTGTTAAACTTAGTGGAATTCTTAGTGTCACCAAAGCACTGAATGATGTCAAGTCAGTACATATGGCCTAGCTCACCTTGCCTAAGTGCTTTGACACAATCCCCTATTGAGACATCATTGCGGAACTCACCCACCTGGGGATTAAGCCATTCGTCCATTAGATGGGTAGCCAAGTGGTTCACCAACAGAGCGCATACGTTCAGTCGTAGGTGGGAGTTCCACCTCTACCAGCAGGACCTGTTACTAGTGGTGTCCCACAAGGGTCTGTGCTGGGCTTTCTGCTGTTTGGAATGTATTCCTCAGAAAATCAGGTGAAAAAAGATGGCCTGTGGCTCAACAAGTTCACTGACGACTGCAAACTGGGCGCACTCATTGAATCCCCAAACAATGTCGACATACTACAAAAATGTGCTTACATACATAAATGATTGTTGCCAAAGCCACAGACTTAAATTAATCCAAAATAATGCACTATTACCCCTTTCAGCAAAGGCAAAGTCCATGCAAATTGCACTATTAATAATATCCTCCTATGTTCTAACCCTGTGGTGAGAGATTTGGGAATGTAGGTTAATGGCATCCTCTCTTTTGATCATCATGTGTCCACAGTGGTAATGAAGGCCTTTTATGTTGCATACCTAATAAGTGAGGGCATAGCATCTAGGACTAAGGATGTTATAACTCCACTGTACTTGGCCCTCATCATACCAATAATAGAGTACAGTGCTTCCTTTTGCATGAACATCAACAGGCACCTGCAGCAGCTGGAGAGACCTCATAGGTTTCTCATTAAAAATCCGGGGACTTCCAACACATTACCTACATGGACAGACTGAAGGCCCTGTCACTTTACTCTGTATCATAGCTGAATCCTGCCCATATGCAAGTACGGCAGGGTGCCAGGCCCAAATGGTAATGAGCCCACGAAAATACATCAGCCAGCACTCTTAAAGACTCTCTCCATAAAAAACAAAAAAATGGGAAAAACAGTCCATAAAAATCTTAGTTTATTCTCACATCAGATAGAAAATACACATCCAAACACCAAAAGGTTCATAAAGCATACCGGTTTCAGCTAACAGCCTTCATCGGTGCTAATAACATCCATCAAACCTTCCCATATAAATACAGAAAAATCAGCTGTACCTAATTTTTAACTGATTACAAACAGATTTTCTTAAAAAAAAAAAAACTGAACTTTACAAGAAACTTCCTTATAATAATAGAGAGTTTGGACTCAAATATTAATCCAGACCATATTATTAATACTTCTTTTATATCAGTCACCTCTTTTGCTATTTCTATTTTTAGATGGATACAAGATCTAGCTTACACAAATGTTATTGCAAAAAATAAAACATTTATTCTTCTTCTTTCGGCTTTTCCCGGTTAGGGGTCGCCACAGCGGATCATCTGTCCGCTCATGATTGGCAGAGGAGTTTTACGGTGTCGAGTTGCCAGCCCGGCGCCCAACCTTCTACAGAAAGCACACGCGCACACACTTACACCTAGGGCCAATTTAGAGTGTCCAATCCACCTACTGCATGTCTTTGGGATGTGGGAGGAAACCGGAGCACTTGTTGTGAGGTGGCAACGCTAACAGCTGCACCACCGTGGCCGCCCAAAAAAAAAAAACATTTATTAGTTAGTAAAAATGTTCATAGCTGTTCATTGATGCCAGGAGAAAATAGGGCACCTAACCTGATAATCCACTTACGTTCCGTATAACTCAAAAGGGAATGTAAATACATCTTGAGACCTATTTTTGTGTATAATCCTATCAATAATAATAAAGGAAAATCTAGCAGTAGAGTGTTTCAGTCAATGTTTATACAGTGCATTTGTGTACCTAGCACATCTGATATCACTTAAATGGACGTGAGATCTTCCCCACATAAAATGCAGAACATGAACATTTTGCCACATCGATAACCCAATCTGAACTGCAGTTGCCATAAATTAAAATATCAAAAACCTTTGAACAGTTAGGAGATGAAAAGGAGCTTGATTTAGGAACAAATTAACAAAAACTACAATGCCCACAGGGATAGCATCTCAAAAGTTTCCTGCCATGCAACCTAGTCTGTGTATCAACTACAGTCTTTGTCTGATTTCTTTTATAATGATTAAACCAGCCCCCCATAGTTTTACCTCTTCTATATGAAAAACTGCATCTAGCCGTCAAGATTCCCTGAAGCCTATCATCCATTAATAACACATCCCAATGACAATGTGTAATTTTTGCAGAAAAGTACTATTGCTCCCATAGTCCATAAGAATTCTAAGCGGTGGCCCATGCATATTCTATTTCACTCGATAATGCAATGTTTGTTTTCTATGAGTTCTTCTAACCGCAACAAGTGCCCATATAACATTCACATTTGATGGCCCCTATCCTGAAACCTAGACACCATGTCCTGGGCTTGCATCTCAAAATCTTCATTAGCTGAACATATCCTCTTAAACCTTAAAAACTGTGATTGGGAATGTTTTTAATGTGTTGCGGATGGCAACTAGTAGCATGCAGAAGAGTATTAAACTGTGGATATTTTGTATAAATGGAACTATTCAACGTTCCATCCTCCATAACAGCCACCTGAACATCCAAAAATGTAATAGTATGGACATGACAGTTCACAGTAAAAGTAATTCCCCATTTGTTTTTGTTGAGATATTGTACAAATTCCTGCAAATGTATCAAATCAGAGCGCCAAATAAGCCAACAATTGTCTAAATAACGGCACCATATGTCAGTGGCATCAAAAAAAATATTGTGTCCGGTATCATAAATCAGCTGTTCTTCTATGTATCCCATGAACAAGTCAGCATAGATGGGAGCAAAAGAAGCCTCCATCGCTGTACCCTTAAGTTGTAAATAGCAAGAGTCACCATAATAGAAAACATTTTTCATGAATGCATGCTCCGTCAAACATACCAAAAAAGTATTAAAGCCAGGAGTGTATGTAGAAGCTTTAGTGAGCCAGTAATCAAGTGCCAGAAGCCCAGCCCAGTGTGGGATATTTGTATATAGAGCAGCGACATCTAATGTGTATAATACACAAAAAAAAATCTCAAGCATTCACAAATAGGTGCTGCATTTATTATTCGTACTGCAAGTAAGCACTTTCATTCCAAAAACATTTACAAGGAACTTCAACAGACCTGACATGTCCGTACTAAATGACATCAGCTACCAATGTGTGCGACAAGACGTTGGCAGGCCTGCATAGGTTCATAGCTTCATAATTTCATATGAGGCTACTACTATAATGGCCCTAGGTTCATAAGTGCATAATAGGTTACTAGGCTAATGGCCCTAGGGGCGTTGTTAAGCCTACCTGAGCTGTACCATTGTTCCTTTATAAACCAAAATATGTAGCCCATATTTATGAACTCATGATCAGCACTGGTTGACCCTGTCTTAAAAGTGACATAGGTGAAACCCCAGGATAAAGCTATGCTTTCACAGCCAATTGTCCCAGTTACGGTTAAAGTATGGTCACTGATGTAGTTCAGTGTGTGTGTACGTACTTTTAAGAAGCATTTCCAGACGTGGCACGTGCATATAAATACTGAGCATGTGCAGGCATCAGTGCCATTTTGAGAGAATAGCTAGAGTGTTGACTTGTATGAGCATGGTAGTCAGTCTGTTTAAAAAGTTTAAGTTATAAAGCCTCATTTCTGATGTGCTTGTGTGTAATATAAAGCTGCATGAGCTGAACCCATGAATTTTCTTCTGCTTTAGCCTGACCAGATGAGCGACATGGAGTCAGAATCTGTATCAGAACAACTACTTTGAGTCATGACGTGCAGGGTTAAAGGTGAAGGCAGACTAAGCAGGTTGAGTGAAATGGAACTCAAACAAGCAAAAAAGGGCCAGAAATAAGCTAAAGGTAAAGAAAACTGCACAAATGATTTACCCTGCAAAGAAACGACACATTTATATAGCACAAAATGCATTATTAATCAAACAAGTAGCTCAAAAATGTATTAAGCAAATGAAAGGAACAAACCGCATTATTAATTAAACAAAATGTTCGAAACCATGGTATTTGATCAAACCAGCAGAGATATTCATATGGGGCTCAGAATTACCTTTGGTTTGCATAACGAGCATGTTTAAAGTAAAACGGGCACAATAAAAGTATAATGAGCAATGATAACAGATTAAATGGGCATAACAAGTGCAATAAAAGCACAAAATAAGCTTAAAGAGCAAGGTGACTGCATGTTTTTTTAGTACAAGACCGTGTTTGGGCACAAACTACTATTTCGCATTGGCCAAAGCCATTCAAAGCATAACTAGAGTTGTTCGAGGTATCTCAGAGTGTGCAAAGTGTTTGCAGAGTGTGTGCTTTATGACAGTGCAATTATTTCAGAGTTTGCTGAGTGCAAAGTAAGTTGTATTGCAAAGTACATCCATTTCGAAACGTTTCTTGTGCTGTGTACATTTATTCGTAGAGTGCTGCCATTTCAAAGTGTTTCTTACACTGTACAGAGTTATTTCACAAATTACAGCCATTTTGAAAGGTTGTTGTGCTGTGTACAGTTTATTTGCAAAGTGCATTCATCTCGAAGTGTTTCTTACTCTGAGCTTCTGCTGTGTACAGTTTATTCGCAAAGTACAGTCATTTTGAATTATTTCCTATACTGATTAGGACTGGTTTCATAAAGTACAGTGATTTCAGAGTGTTCTTGTGCTATGGGGACTTATTTGGCAAAGTGCAGTTACTTCAAAGTTTTGTGCTACTGGGCATAATTACAAGTACTGGCATAAAATTTACATGTATGTACGTACATAATTTCAAGCACCTTCACTACTGTTACTATGCAGAGGCATTTTGCAGACCTAGTCCACTTGTGTTTGATCATAATATAGCAGAGAACTGGAGAGTATTCAAGCAGGAATATAATATTTTCATATAAGGAGCTTTTTCTGACAAAGATGCACATACAAGGGAATTCATTTTGCTAAACTTAGCTGGGTCAGAAGCTGTTGAAAGAGTGTTCATTTGTATGCACCAAAAATATATGCAGGAGAGGGGGGAAAACCACCATATTGTGGTACCGGCTAAATCCAGGGAGGACCCAGATTACTTAAAACATAAATTTAGAGAAATGTGCAACCCCCAGACAAATGTTACATCAGAGAGGCACTTACTTTACACAAGAGACCAAAAGTTAGGTGAAACTTCTGCAACTTGTATCAGACTTGAGAAACGAGGTTAAAACGTGCAGATTTGGTGACTTGAAAGATGATTTAAAAAAGAATAGGCTTGTGTGTGGTGTTAACAATGCTAAATATTTTTCTTGTGACAGTAATTTAACATTAAGCTAAGTCATAGAGATTTGTCAAATCCATGAGCTCACAGAAAGGCACACAAGTACACTTGCAAGTGATAAGAGGATGGTTTCAACAGCCTCTAGAGCAAACGTAGATAGTATGCAACATGAGGCAAGCAGAAACAGGCCTAATCACATGGCAGCTGCAACCCCTGTGGGTTCCCCTGGGAGACCTCTTATCTTTCTAGCAATTTCCAAGACCAGCTCAGTAAAAAGGGTATGCTCAGTACAGTAGAAGTGAGTCAGCAAAACCCAAGTCAAGTCTTGTTAGCTGTCCTAACTGTGGCGCCAACCATGAGTCTAAAAGAGTGAAGTACTTAGCATTTAGTCAGCAATGCCATAAGTGTAAAAAAAAAAAAAAAAAAGAATAATTTTCAAAAGTTTTGTAAATCAAGCAAGTTTCACTCAGTTATTAAGAAAGGTCACTCAAAAAAGCAAGTTGATCATGTAGAGAGCTGCAACTCTACCCTTTATGTAGATGGTGTATCTGGTCAGTGAAAAGGTTAATACAGTAGATTTGTTGGTAAAGAATGAAGTATTTTGTACTGTCCTGATCAATGGTAAGCCCACAGAGTTTAAATAGACACTGGTTCAAAGTGTAATGCAATGTCAGCAGAAACATTTGCTACAGTGAGGGCTGGTGAGCAACTTAATTTGGTCAGTTGTGCGAAGCTTGTTGCTTACGGAGGTGAAGAGATTCATACCGAAGGCTCAGTAGTGCTTTCAGTGTATTCAGCTGAGAATAGTCATACCTTGCAATTTTATGTAGTCCGAAGACTATGCTGATGTTTTTGACAAGCTAGGCAAAGTTCCAGTTGTGTACTCCGTGAAAGGAGACCATTTTGGTAAAAACTCTGTACTTAACACCGAAAATGTGATGAGACCTTGGGACACAGGTGGACAGTAGTCTCTCCTTGGATAATCACATCGCCTCAGTAGTCAGGAAATCCTTCTACATGGCACACCTCATCACAAAAGGTTTCTCATCCAGGAAAAAAAGAGGTCATTGTTCTCCTCTACTCATCACTCATTAGACCCATTATAGAGTACAACGCCCCTTTTGGTATGTACCTCACAAGACTTCTACAACAACTGGAAAGGCCACAGAAATACCTCACAAAGAGGATTACCGGCCTCAAACAGATGACATACGCAGACCATCTCAAAAAACTCCAGCTTTACTCTGTCGCATATCACCTACTCAGAGGCGATCTCTGCCTAACATAAAAAGCTATGTCAAACCCAGAGCTGTTGGACATGCTCCATGTAAAGAAATCCCAATCCCTCCGAGCTACACGCTCTAGGGACCTAAACCTTGTCACCACAATAAACAGAACATGCTGGAGGGATAGATTCCTATCTCAGACACTTCCCATACCCTGGAACAAACTACCTATCTATATCAAACAAAGCTCCTCATTAGCACTCTTCAAGAAAAATCTTGATGATTGGATGGGAGGTAGGAAATTCACCCCGGGGATCACTTCTGTGGCTCTGCTTGACAAGGGCACAGGAAAATAATTTTCTTGGGTGGCAAAAGCCAGGGTACCATTTGCCTAGGCTTATATAGGCCCTAGGGCCAATAGCCTAGTGCCTACCTATGAGCCTAAATAGCTATGTAGGACAAGGTCAAGGTCCAGTGAGACAAAATGGTGCAGCAAGCTGTGATTTGTCCAGTCATAGAACCAACTGAGTGGGTATCTTCCATGGTAGCTGCTCATACGAAAATTTCAGATGAAATCAGAATATGCATTGACCCATGTATGCAGTTCAGTTGCTATTTAGTGGGTGTTAGATTGGGCCTCCATTCTTTTTTGTCATATTGGGAAGAAAAGGAAAAATTATTTTTGTTTTGATTATGTATGTTGGAGCTATTGCACCTATAGTGGTGGATATTAAAGAGCAGGTTTATATTAGTTTGTTTCATTCTTTATGGTAAGTTAAATATCTTATTCAGATTTTCAAGAGTCTATTAGCAGACAAAGAGGATTTGTTGGTTTTTGATTATTTTCCCCAGTATTCAAATATGGACCATAATAATGGTTCACAGTCATTCTTGTAGGGATTTATTTTATTGGCTTTTGGGAGACATGAAAGAGTTAAGGACACACATTTGGTATTTGAGGTTATTTAAAACTTATTTAAATAAAAAGTATTTCACCAAGGGGGCTTAGATTTAGGGTACAACCTTTAGTGAAAGTGATGGATCAGACATTATTTACACAGTGGCAGGAAGCTCAACAGTCTGCTTCGATGGCTTTTGTTAAGATTCTGACAGAATTTTATGAACGTAGGATTTCGGATCTATCTAATACAGTTATGGACTTGCGTGATCAGGTTAAATCCTGTCAAGGGGAATCGACCTATTCAGGGCATATTTCTTCACTTTCGAGTGGTTTAATGGTGGTAGAAAAAGAGCTTAAGCTTAGGATGACTGAGAAATTTCAACATGATACCAAAGATTATTCTACAGGTAAACCTTTTGAGTTCAAAAAATCAGTGCTGTTTAGTGATAGGAAATCTACCCATAATACTAATTTTAAACGGAAAAGGAAATGGTTCATTCTCAAGGGAACCAAAAACTTTTCTGATACTTCAGCAGATGAGTTTTAGTCTACTACAGATAATGAAGGCACTACTCCCTCAAAGCTCTCCTCCCAATAAGAGAGGTAATGTGGACCTCCCTTTAGGGGAACCAGGAGGGGAGTTAGGAAACATAGGGGCAGGAAATACAGATCTGGAGTCCATACTGGCCATGTTAATATGCAAATAAATACTGGTCAGAATGTTCATAACATTTCCAACACTCAATTAATAAATACAATATGAATTGTTAGATAAGGGTTTGGGATTTGTCCCCAATTTTGTGGTTTCTGAACACGTTTGTGCACAGGATTTGATTACTTTTTGTAGAAATATAAATTTGAAATTATTTTTTGCAGATAAAGTACATACTGTTTCAGTGCCATTTGAGTTCAGGTTCAGAGCGTCTTCCTTTAATGCCTCCCATGAACAAGTATGTAGCTATGTTTCAAAATCTGGTTTTGAAAGATTTACATTTTTCACAGGGTTTATACGCTCCTAGGTATACAGATAATTTGACAAGTATCCAACGCTCAGCCTTGAAGGAACTGAGTCAAAACCAAAATATTGTCATCAATCAGGTCGGTAAAGGGGGGAGCAATGGTAGGAACTGGGATATGTATAATGATGAAGCTGCTCAACAACTCTCCGATCACCAATATTATCAGTTGATGCACCTTGATCCAACTTCAATTTTTAAACAATTGGCATTTGAGGACTGCATCATTTCCAGAGAGGTTAGATATCTTTTGACGGTAGTAAAGCCCAACCGACAAATATTCTATATGCTACCCGAAATACACAAAAATCTTAAACCTCCGGGCAAGTTGAAAGTTTCTGGTAGGGGTTCACTTACAGAACTCTTTTTGTCTTTTTTGACTAAATATTTAAAGCCATTACTGATACATGTGAGTTCGAAGATACAGGATATGACTCAGTTCCTGAATATTATTAATGATGTAGAGGTTGAACCGGGTTGGCTATTATGCCAAACGAAGCCAGGAAATGCACAAAAAAGCTCAAGTCTTTACAAACAGGTGCTGCATTTATTACCCCCAACACGGAGGTTTTATTTGGGCCTTCTGCTATGTAGGCCCTCAAATGGTGGGGTGAGAGGGGTAAGTTAATGCAGGATATTTCTAGCATTTTCAGGTTCCCCAGTTCTTTCCCTACAAATCCTTTACCCCTTTCAGAAGATAAAATGAGCAGGTGGTGCTACCTGTAAACAGACGCCTAAAAATTTTACTTCATGAATTAAATAACTGCATAATAAGTTAATTGTTTCAATTAACTAATTGGTTGTGATATATATATATATATATATATATATATATATATATATATATATATATATATATATATATATGAGTTGTTTTTTGAATATGGCATCTGATGAAGTCTTGTGCTCAAGACGAAAGTGCTTATTTTGCCTGTTTGTGGAATTATTAAAAACTCTTTTCTACACCACGGAAAGATTGGACTTTTTTCTGGTTTGTTTTTGGTCGGAAGTATACTTTTGGAATTTTTTGAGTAGTTGCTACTTTGTCCTGTCATTCTCCGTGGTTCGGAAGGATTGTGTTTTGTGGACAGTTTAGGATACTACTATGGCTTTTGAAATTCATTCTGGCGACTCAACATTGGTTGAGGATGATATTCAGGGACTGGTTTCGCTTGTAGAAACCCAGAACGAGGTCCTTAGAGTCAGAGAGGACATGGCGTCACTTAAGGGGGATTTGACATGCTTGATAGAACTCTTTATTCAAGCGGACAGGAGTGGGGGTGGTGCTGCCTTAAATTCTTGTTCCCCGGTCAGCGGATGTATTACTGAAGCGCCTACCACGTCATTGCTTCATTCCCTTTTACCAGGGAAGAAGAGGAACTAATGGTTGCACAGAGCGGAGCGAGAGGAATGTTTGTGGCGAAGGCCTGAACAAACGGAGTGAAGGAGGGTCTGTTGGGTGCAATACGAACATTTTGTCCAGTTCTAACACAGGTACTGTTACAAAAAAATGGTAAAAAAACAGAACACTAGTGTTCATTTTAACAGCGACAATTACCACAGTACGGAACAGTATTGTTTCACTGACATTTTAACTAAAGAGTTTAACTTTGCATCCAAAGGGGATGTATCTGTTATTGTGAATTTAAATGATTCTGTTGAAAATGCCTTGACCTTAAAGGAAGTTATTTATTCTCTTGGAAAGAAGCTATTTAAATTGAAATGTGTGCAAATTGATATATATTTACAAATGTGTCAAGATATGGGTATAGTTCCACAGAGTCTTAGAATGTGGAAATACCCATTTGGGTTGTATTATACTGATGAAGTTGTAAAGGATTTTTGCTGTTTTTTTGACGAGTGTGGTTTAGGTCTTATTCTTAAACTTATTAAATGCAATGAAATTACTATAAACAACATGAAAACGTATGTGGAGAAATTGAATAGTAACATTTTGAAGGATCTTTTGTTTATGGAATATGAAGAACTTTACAAGAAAGTGTTGTTTAGAGTAAACAAAAGAATTGTTAACATTCATGTCAAAAAAACAGAAAAAGTTAAGAGACCAAAACCAATATGCTGGGGGGAACGGCCTATGGAGGCCCATACAAAAAGGAAGAGAGTGGTTTTGAGTACCAGAGGAATGAAATTGGGAGAGAAGTCCCACATACTTCTTCTGAAACCACCAACCATTATGTACATAGCGGGATGGACGAGCTAGATTCATTTCCAGAACAAGGTGGAGATTATTTTACACTGAGGAGATCAGAGAGGTTAGCCTGCAAGGTCCAACAGAATATGGACTCAGGGCAGAAACATCAGTACATGACACAAGGAGAGAAACCTAGGTTGGGAGAGAACAGGAAAGAAAGTGGTCATACCTTACCTGTAATTGACAAAGATGGAGTAGTCACTGAGTCTGAGGGGTTCAAAATATACAATTATACATCTTTACAACTAAAAAAGGAACATTTTTTCTTGTCAAAAGGTTTTAAATTTGTACCTTCTAGTCAAGGTGATTTGGCCAATTATTTGGTGGATTTAAAGATTTTTTGTAGGAAACTCAACTTTGGGGTACAGTATAAGAAATCCAGTTCATCCAGAAGTAATTTTGATGCAAGGTTAACTAGGAGTAGTGTTATTAACCCACCCCTTCACCCTACATTGCCTATGTTTGAGAAATGTGTCACTGAGGAATTATACAAATAATTTCAGTTGAACAAGAGAGGTTTTATACACAACTTAGACCTAGGTGAAAAATTATTGTTTAGGGATCTAAAAAATAGACCTGCTATATGAATAATGAAACCTGATAAAGGTGGGGGTGTGGTTTTATAGGGTACAGAAGAGTATAATAATGCTATTACTTCCATTCTTTTGGATAATGATACTTACACCTCAGTATCTAAGAATGAGATTAACATTGCTTATGGTAGAATTGACACTCTGTTAGAAGAGTATTTAGTAGAAAATAGAATATATGGTAAAACATTTTATTTTCTTAAGCAAGATAATCCCATTATTCCAAATGCATTTGGAATACCCAAGGTTCATAAGAACCCCCAAGATCTTAGACCAATAGTGGCTGCAAAAGGTTCAAAAACACCCATTGGCAGTATTTATTGACTATTGGACTAAAGAAATTGTTGAAAATACTGGCCACTTGATAAAAGATTCATGGGTGTTTCTGAGTAAATTAACTCAAGAGGTTTGGACTGAAAACATTAACTGTCTGACCATAGATGTTAAAAATGTATTCACTGGCATCCCAAGAATTTTAGGGCATGAATATTTTGGAGACATTTTACATAAATGTTCGACTATGACAGGTGACAAAATCTCACTTGTACTTGAACTGATGGAGTTGGTGCTTGATCATAATTATTTGCATTTTCTAGGTGAATATTACCAACAGATTTGTGGTGTAGCAATGGGTGCAGCTTGTGCCCCCATTTATGCCAATCTGGTCATGTTAGAGTGGGAACAAAGGTGCATTTCCAACAGCCCCATTATGGACAACATATGTTTGTATGTTAGGTTTTTGGATGGTATTTTTGTTTTGTGGTTGGGAGGTGAAGAAAAAGTTTATTCCTTCATGAAATAAATACATCAATGGTACGACCTCTTTTTTTTACTTTACTTACACTTGGGATAAAGAAAGTATAAATTACCTGGATACTACTGTATCTCACATAAAATATGGTTTTAAGTCCAGGATTTATAGAAAAGACACTTGGTGCAATAGTTATTTGCACTTTTTTAGTAGTTACCCCACATTTCAGAAAAAAAGTTTGGTTAAGGGACAAGCAGTTAGGATAGCAAGGATGACTTTGGATAAAAATGAATTGTTAAGAGTTTGACATTTTGAAGGAAATGTTTGTGGATAAGGGTTACCCCATTGACTTCGCACAGAAAATTTTGAACGAAGTGTAAAACGGGTGGGGGACTAAGTACAAGGCACTGTTAGGCAAACCTTTAGTAAGTTCTAATCATGACAGTGATACAAGGAATTTTCATAGAGCATGTGTAGTGGAGTTCAACGGTTTTAATAAGTCCTTTACAAGAATCATAAGGGCAGATTGGAGTATGTCTAAAGTAAGCAGAGAACTATAGGAAATAGTGAGAGATGGGCCCACATTTTCTTATAGAACTGGTAGAAACTTGAAAAACAAATTTGAGCAGGTAGATGCTAGAAATGTTAAGGATAAACAAGGCACAAATACTTGTGGTAGATGCAGATATTGTCCCTACATTATTAAGGAAAGTTTTTTTTATATTTACAAAATGGTTTGAAAAGCCGTGTGCATTTTTGTAAAGGCAATTGCAATACCAGAATGTTAGTGTATTTGGCTGTATGTGAGAGATGGACAGCATTTTATATAGGGAAAACAGAAAGGGCTTTGAAAGATAGGATATATGAACATCTATACGACATCAAGTCCAAGAAAGAGACAAGTGCTTTATATAAGCATACCCTAGTCTGTTTCCCGTAGTATTTTTAAGTTTGGTATTTTAGATATTGTTAGGAACAATTCCAAGGGAAGGGGACATTAGAAATATTTTATTGAACAGAGAGCTGAGATGGCAGCTTAGACTTAAATCTAGCATCTACCCAGGACTTAATGAATATATTTCCATAAAACCAGTATTATTTTTGAAAGCTTCACAAGTATAAACTATTACATACATTTCTTGTTTATTATAATCCACACTGATATACGCATATTTAATTTTTGTGAGGACTAGGAAAAGGTTTCTATTATATGTTGTATTTTAGTAGTGAACAAGTATGTTTTTTAACAAAAAAACCCAATTTTACTTAACTTATTATGCAGTTGGGCGGCCACTGTGGTGCAGCGGTTAGCATTGCAGTCTCACAGCAAGAGGTTCTCCGGTTCAATTCTCGGCTGGGGTGCCTTCTGTGTGGAGTCTGCATGTCCTCCCTGTGGTCGTGTGGGTTTCCTCTGGGTGCTCCAGTTTCCTCCCACATCCCAAAGACATGCAATAGGTGGATTAGACACTCTAAATTGGCCCTAGGTGTGAGTGTGTGCGTGTGTGTGTCTTCTGTGGAAGGTTGGGCGCTGGGCTGGCAACTCAACACCGTAAAACTCCACTGCCAATCAAGAGTGGACAGATGATCCGCTGTGGCGACCCCTAACCGGGAAAAGCTGAAAGAAGAAGAAGAACTTATTATGCAATTATTTAATTCATTAAGTGTTTCAATTAACCAATTGGTTGTGATATATATGAGTTGTTTTTTGAATATGGCATCTGATGAAGTCTTGTGCTCAAGACAAAAGCGCTTATTTTGCCTGTTTGTGGAATTAAATACTTTTTTCTACACCACAGAAAGATTGGACTTGTTTCTGGTTTGTTTTTGGACCTAAAAAGAGATGGCAGGAGGGGGGGTCAGATAATCCCAAAGAACAAAGAGCTTTTTAAAAAAAGGTCAGGTTTCAGCCTCTGATTATGTAAAAAAAATCCAGTCACCTTCACTGCCTGTACTGCCCCGACATCTCTTCCCCTTTCTCAGAGCCTGGTCCTCAGTGCTGTTTAGCATAATCTGCTCCAGTAAAGCACCCTTAAAATACACTACCCCTTGTAGCTCACAAATTAAAGGACCGGACAGTATGGATATGCAATTTCCTAACTTCTCTGTAGCCAGCTTGTACATATAGGCATCTTGATGCAATGCAGCAGTTTTCTCATGGTTACTGACAAACACTTTATCCTTAAAGAACCAGACGCAGTATGTGAGAGGTGCACTTGCACAATAACACTGGAGGTTAAACTCTTGCATGCAAGTTGTCAAAACCTTGTGCACAACACTCATCTCACATAGCACACACACACACACACACACACACACACACACACACACACACACACATATACGCTAACATATGCTGAGGCACTTAAAAGCAATCTTCCTAAAAAGATTGCTAGACCAGCTGTTGTCTAGCTGTGCCTCAGCAAGCCCAAAGCCACTCAAAAAAAAAGAAAACAGCCAACACCACACCATTGTCACACTCAGTGGAGTTCCAAGTACTAAGTCCCCATAGCAAGCAAGCAAACTTCCCAGGACTGTTGTCATAGGGGACTATATTGTACGATATACTAAATAAGAAGAATATAACTGTTAATTTATCTGTGGCCAGAATCCACCAAGTCATATACCCACTCAAGTCATTACACCACAGGTACCAGTATGATTCTATAATAGTCCGTGTAGGAGTAAATGAAATGAGATGTACCTCCCTGGATTATATGAAGCTAGACATGGAGCTTTTAGACTGTGTCTCAGGCTGGTATAAGCCTAGCACTGAGCAACATATTACCGTCACCGAGGATGATGCCATGATATAAGCAAAAAATTATTGATTTCATCAACTGGCTGTCTTTCTGGTGTCATTCTAAGGAGATCAAATACTTGTCAGCTTGGGAGTACATGGTTAACAGACCATGTTGCTTTGTCAAGATGGTCTGCACCTCTAGGCTTTGCAGTACTGGCCAAAACTTTATTCACCCCCATACTGCCTTTTTTAGGCAATGTCAAATTTCAAACTACTGACATAGCAAAATCAACTCAACTTTGCAAACAAGTATAGGGCATGGTATTATGTATGTATACATATCTGATGGACAACATAAACAAAAAACATCATTTTGGGAGCTGCACATCGAGGTGAATTGTCTCCACAGTGAAAAATGCCATCAGCAATATAGTGCCAGATATAATACACAGTTTCAGTAATCAGCTGTATTCCTTGTGAAACAAGGACAATAACATAAAATGTACTTTAATTCAAAGATGGCATAAATGTTATTTACAAATATCTTGACTCCATGCAAATAGCACCCCAAGTTGCTTTTGTTACCATACTTACTGTGGTTCAGAGAACTCCTGAACTACCTTTTAACTTACCAGCATTTATATAACTCAAATTATTAGCTGCCGCTATTTAATGCAACACAAAATGTGAGGAAAAAACACTTCCAGTCAGCATTTATAACTACGATCTGTAAAACTGCTTACTTTTTAAAGTGTATACTGTGTAAAATCCAGAGAAGTGTATAATGTAAAAATAAAGTTCTGCTCCTTTAGCATACAACATGAAATGGAGTGCTATTTGGACTACACAGTTGGTTTTTGCAATTAATGAAGGGAGTGCAGAAGCACACTGTTAATCGTGTTTTATGGACACAAAACATTGAGTTCTCAAAAGCATCTGCATGAATGCAAGTCTCGTTCCACATTGCCACACAAATTTCTACCTGCATACTGCAGGCAACTGCTGTAATTTCAGTATTTCAAGAGCTTCTTAGAAAAAATTTCTTTGTATTAGCAGCTGATAATAGGTAAAAAGGTGGACTGTGTTACTAGGGGGCTGTAACAACTTTAATCCGTTAACATGATGTCCGGGTTTTCCATGACTTGCTGGATGACTCAAATTTGTTAGTTAATTTCTTCAGTTATCACTGGCTCAACACGCATGCATTACATTGCTTTTTTACTTAATTATGGGACTTGAATTTTCAGTCTCTAAACATGTCCACATGTATGTGCTTGCTGCACACAATGAATATTCATGGAGAAGGGAAACACCAGAAAATGTTTATTCATGAATGATCCACGACATCACCCTGATCCTGGGTATGGGGTGGCACTTGCTACTGTGCATCTGGTAGGTTAATGTACTTCAACAACGCCAAGTTTAGAACTAGTTTTCTTGACTGGCTATAAAACCTTGAGTTATGATTTCACCTCCCGATGCTATATGTGGGAATAATTATGGCCATGTTTTATTGCTTATATACTGTGTAGGTATTCCTGCTGGCTCAGTTGAAACTGCAGTCTGCTTCACACAAAAACATGCCTCCAGTAAGACATTATGGTATATGCTTACAAGCCTACTGATGGATGCTGCAGTTTATTGTACATTTTTATGTTTTGAGAGATTATTTAAATCCTCTTTATTTACTTATGTCAACTCTTTCATTCGGGGTATATGTTATAGGAAGAAATAAGTATGAATGATAGTCAGTGTATTTCTGTGCCAAGTTTTGTGCATAAGTAATAGGTTCTTAGGTTTATAATAGACTAATGACCACCAGGGTCTTCACAAGCCTAGCCATGCAACCCAACCCAGTTTTGTCCTTGAGCTCCTTAGACTTCTGCATGATGGAGTATGTTAGTAAAGCAGTAGATAAGGGTTGCGTGGGGGAATATGTTAATTAGGGATTCATTTACTTAGTAATGACCTCTCCATCAGAGACATAGTGGCCAGACTGGGGGGGTATATTTATGGTTTCCCAGCCAATGGTCAGGGTTTCTTTTGAATATAGTAAGGGGATGCATTTTGCTTCATGTAGATGGTGAGCTTATTCCACAGCACAGAGGTCTGTTGAGGGATGCATCATTCTCTCCAGCAGTTCTGTTTGTCGCAGGCAAAGTTCAGGTCTTTCTATCTACTGTTTCTGGTGCTGTTTGTTTTGCAAATGTGCAAGAGATCTATCCCAGCTGGATCTGAGGATGTCTTATATGCTAGGCAAAGATCATCTGTCGGTAACCTGTAGGAGACTGAGTACAACTACATGGCCTTAAGGTGAACTGTGCAGGGCAAAGTATTTGAGTATTCATACCCTGGACTCTCCTGGTGAGGAATATGTGAGGGCCTACCAACTGCTGTAAGTACCTAGTGGGGTACATACCAAAGGGGTTATTGTTGTGATAGGGGCTGAATATAGTAGTAGTATAACTTCCCTGAACTTGGATGCCATACCTTTCGTTATGATTTGGGGGACATAGAAAATTATTTTCCTACTAGCTTGTCTGTGTGTTGGTCAGAGGCCAGATTACTGTCTATGTTCCCTATTGAATTAACTCTTAGGATGGTTTTATCTGTGGAGTAATTAGTCTGGGTGGACAATTTCCCAGAGGCACTGTAATGCACTTCTTCATGTAGAGTTTTAGTCTTTGGCACTAATTATTCATTATCTCTAGCTTTACTGGTAGTATCTGTAAGGGTTAGAAGTGAATTGTTACTAATATGGGAGATATGGAAACTGTACTGTATGAGCGATATGAGTTCTTCCTGCAGGAGATAGCTTAGTAATTGTTTTTGAGTACACTTTTCAAATATTTTAGAGAGGGTTAGTTTTGCGTAATGGTTAAGGTCTTCATTATATAGATGCAAAATACAGGGTTTGATTCTGACCTTGGGTTATTGGTTAAGATTAAAATGGCCCTTCAGGGCAATTAGCCTACTATGTGAACCTAAGATTACTATAGGTCTAAAGTTAGTGATGTCCATTGAATTTCCTCTTTTGTATAGAAAGATAATGCATGATTTTTCTTTCCAGAGAAGGAACATGGGATTCCTGGACTGACCTATTTATAAGGATTGAGACAGTATGGCCCATGCTATTGGCTGCTAATTTAAGGTACTCACTTGGAAGGTCATCAGCTTTAGCTGAACATGGTTTGAGTTTTAACAGTTGTTTTACATATAGGATGAGGGTACTGGTTTGGAAGTGAATGTAGACATAATCTGTCTGTCGGGCAGGGGAAGGTTTAGATATGGGAGTCCTTGGTTAGAGACACTATACTATCTATGAAATAAGAGATGAACACTATTGCAGTTTTGAGTGGCGAATTATTGGGATTGAATTTTTGGTTGGGATGTAAGATTTCTTTGGTGGTTGACCAGAATTTTTTTGGGTTGTGTTAACTATTGTTCTGAATGTTGTACTATTCGTTTTTTGTATTCATTTACTTGCTTTACAGATGTGGAACATTCTGAAGTTTGCAAGATGTTGTGATGTTTTACATTACTGCCATTCTTTCCACATTTTTTCTTTATCCTGCAATAGGATTCTACTCTTTTGGGATAGCCAGATTGCATTATTTGTATTTAGTCTCATAGGTGTGTACTAGGCTAATGGCCCTGGAGCCTTTACAAGCCTAGCCCATATACCCTGGCATCGTGCCACCCGACTTTAGTTCCCAGAGCCTATGTCGAGTAGAGTCACTGGAGTGATCCCGGGATTAATTTTTTATTTCCCATCCACTCATCAAGATCTCATCATCAAGAAAAGAAAAAAAAGATCCCTCTTGAAGAGGCCCAGTGAGGTGCTTTGTTTGACTTGTATGGGAAGTCTGTTCCATAGCATGGGCAGTGTCTGGGTTATGAACCTGTCCCTCCAGCACGTTCTGTTGATTGTGGTAATGAGGTTGAGGTCTCTGGAGTGTGTGGTGCGAAGGGATTGAGATTTCTTTAGATGTAGCATTTCTAACAGACATGGCTTTGTAAGTCGAGCAGAGATCGTCTCTAAGTAGGCGATATGAGACCAAGAATAGTTGGAGTTTTTTGAGTCTGTCCATATAGGGCAAGTGTTTACGGCCTAGGATCCTTTTTGTGAGGTACTTTAGCGGCATCTCCAGTTTTTGCAGGTGTCTAGTGAGGTACATGCCAAATGGGGCATTGTACTAGATGATTGGCCTAATGAGGGAAGAGTAGAGGGAGACAATGACCTCTTTCTTCCTGGATGCAAAACCCTTAGTAATGACATGTGCCACAATGTGGTGGTCAAAAGAGAGGTTGCTGTCAACCTGTGTTCCCAGATTTCTTATAATGCCTTCTGTGTTCAGTGGACTACCATCGATGTGGTAATTCATGGGAACTGGGTTTTTCCCAAAGGGGATGACACATTTTTTAGCATTGAGCTTAAGGCCATGGTTCTGACACCAGTCGTTGGTCTCAGTGAGGCCTTTCTGTAGTATGTCATCATCACTTGGGGAGTTTATAATGTCTCCCAGCTTGCAATCGTCTGCGAACTTTGTCAGCCAGAGTCCCGTCGTGTTGACCTGGACTTCTGAGAAGTAGATACCAAACAGGAGAGGACCCAGGACCGATCCCTGTGGGACTCCACTCGTGACTGGTCAGCAGTCTTACTTGGAGTCAGCTTTCACACAGTGGGTTTTATCTGTGAGCCAGTTTGCAACCCACCTAGTGATATAGGGGTTGATGCCTAGCTTAATGAGTTTTTCTATGATTCCTGAGTGGGGAATTATATCAGAGGCCTTGGCCAGATCAAGGTAGGCTGTATGAACCACCTTGCCTTCATCCATAGCTCTGGTGACTGACTCAAAGAAGTCGACCAAGTTGAGCAGGTATGATCTACCCTTCACAAAACCAAACTGTGTGGGATCCAGAGTTTGGAGATTCCCTATATCCTTGTTTATTAGGTTCATGATGATACGTTCCATAGCTTTGCATATCAGACTCGTCAGGCTAATGGGGCGATAGTTCCCAGGGTCCGTAGTCTCTCCTCCTTTGTGGAGAGAGATGACTATAGCAGTGCATCATTCAGTAAGGACAAAGCCTGAGGTGAGGCTTTGATTGAACAGAGCACACAGGTGAGGTGCTAGTTCACTCTGTATTTCATGTAAAAAAAACAGCCAGGGATATTGTCAGGTTCCATGGAAGCTGTATTCTTGGCCTTGGACAGTGCTTTTTTAACCTGTGCAGCAGTAATACTGGGTGCCTAGCAATCTACTAGTATTGTTATTGGTCCTTTGGGGGGGTAAAGTTGGCACTGAATCTGTCGGTCAGTATATTGGCAATATCTGTTGGCTCTGTATAGGAGGTACCATTGTGCAGTAGCTCAGAGCAAATGTGGATATTGCCGTGGAGTTTCTTTACATAACTATAGAAGGCCTTGTGGTTGTCTTTACTATCTGCTGCAGTTCTGTTTTCATAGCTAGCTTTAGAGGATTTGATGAGGGTTCTCAACTTTTTGTTGAGGCTGATAAGGGAATTTTTCCAGTCTTGGGACTTCACGTTATTCTGCATTAGTTCCCTCCTTCTGTTGTAGAGTTTGTTTATGGCAGGAGACCACCAGATTGGCTTCCTTTTTTTTGGAGGAGAGCATCTTGGTTCTATTGGGTATGGTGAGACCTGTGCATTTGTGTATGTGTTCGTACAGTGCATTGGTGTATGATTCGGCAGTCATGCATCTATTCCCCATTTGCATGGGTGCCGTGAAGTTAGCCACCTCTATTTTTAGGAGCCCAGTTAGCTTTGGAGAAATTTTTCTGGTTGGTTACCTTGTGGGTATGTGCTTATATGTATATCTGTACATATATATTTGTGTGTGTATATATGTTTGTGTGTATATATATATATATATATATATATATATATATATATATATATATATATATATGGAGAGAGAGTGAGAGCATTTGTGTCTGGGTGTATGAACGTATTTGTGTGTGTATATGAGTGCATGTATGCATATATATATATATATATATATATATATATTGTTATTATATATTGTATATTTCTTATATATATATATATATATATATATATATATATAAATATATACACACATGCACGCACACAGACATATGCAATATGTATATTGTGTTTGTGTCTGGGTATCTGAATGTATGTGGGTGTGTACAAGTGTGCAGATCTGTGTCTGTGTGTATGGGTGCATATGTCTGTGCTCTCTGTTAGGACCCAGGAACTCAGAATCAGTGAGGCCACCTCCACAAAAAGGCCGATCACCAGTGGAGTCCACCAAGGCTCTGTGCTGAACTCAGTTCTTTTTGGCTTCTATTTCTCGGATGTCAAAGCTGATGTCAGAGGCCTTTGGCTCACCATGTTCACAGATGATTGCAAACTGGGAGCAGTCACTGAATCTCGCAAGATAAGACTACTCTCCAGGAAGGTCTAATACAGACAAAAGTTGTGTGCCAAATCCATGGCTTAACAGTCAATATCAAGAAATGCAATATTGTACCTTTTGGGAAGTCTGTCACCCTGGGTAACATCAATAAAACACCTTTAAAAGTTGATTCACTAGTGAGGGATCTGGGAACTCATGTAGACAGTTACCTAGCCTTCGACCAGCATGTGTCCAAGGTTGTAAGAAAATCCTATGTTGCTCAACTTTTAAGCAAGGGCATAGCATAAAGGTCCAGGGAGGTTGTCATACTACTGTCCTTGGCCCTTAGCAGACCCATCATAGAGTATAATGCTTCATTTGGTATGTACCAGACCAGATATATGCAGCATGCAATTGGAACATGCACAAAGTTTCCGTACAAAAAGAGTACAGGAAGTAAATGCAATGCCCTACGGTGATCGCCTCAATGTCCTGTCTCTTTACGTAATATTATACAGACTTCTGAGAGATGAGCTTTGCCTGACATACAAGACATCACTTGACCCTGTTTTGATGAATGTTTTGCACATCTGCAAAACAAACAGCATCAGAATTACTAGATTAAAAGACCTAAATGTTGCATGTGACATAAACAGAACATGTTGGAGAGATAGATACGTTTCTCAGAGAATTTCCATTCTATGGAACAGGCTCCCCATCCATGTGAAGCAAAGTTCCTCCCTATCCCTTTTTAAGTGCAACTTGGACCACAGGATGGGTAATTGGAAAATTCACCCCTGGTCTGGCTCCTATGTCTCTCATGGAGATAGGCAGTCAGTTTATCACACCTGTAGAAATCAAATTTGTGGGCCACATTGGGTTGCATGGCTTGGCTTATAAGGTCCCTGGTAGTCATTAGCCTAGTATACACCTATGAACACATGAAATGTTAGGAAGTATTCTGAAATGAACTTCATCCTAGTAAGTGACAATTTGTGCAAAATTGGTGCTCCCCCAAACCCAAAGCACACAGCTACCGATGCATAATTATTTCACAAAACCCTGCACAAACATGTAAATGGCTGTACTGAGGCTGCCAGAGGTAAGCCCAGATTTAACACCAAAAATAAACCACACTGTTAGAATCCTTACCATAACAGATTATATAACAAAAGAAAAAAAAAATCCTGGCCAAAATCAGAAAGATCAACTCAAGACAAGTTCTGTGATTCACCTAAAGGAGAAACTAAGAGGTCTAATGATGTCCACCAATACCAATTATAAAGTCAAGATAGACTCCCTGATTAAGGACAGTCACAAAGCCGCCTTCAGCTTTGCCAGGAACCATAAAGGTAATTCTCAGCAGTGGGCAGAACTGGTGGTAAATTCCACAACCTTCATGGGTGGCATAGCAAATATACTGGCTGACAAATCTAGCTCTGTCTTTACCTCCACTATCCCCTGTGAAATCACTTCTAGCATATCCCCCATCTGTCAGCAGGGAACAGGCCCTGGAGGTGCTCACTAAGGCTAAAAATAGTGCTTCACTGGGCCCAACAGTTGTCCTTCATAAAGGTGCACCATCAGCCGACCCCAGGAGCTACACACTCATCAGTCTAACGAGTCGTATATGCAAAGCTGTGCAATATATTGTCATGGAAATGATCAAAAAGGACATTGGCAAATTACAGACACTGGACCCTTTCCAGTTTGGCTCCATTAAGGGAAGGTTTTGCCTACTTAACCTGTTGACATCTTTGAGAGTCGCAATGGCTGTCGATGAGGAGAAGATTGTGCATACCACTTACCTTGATCTGACAAGGCATTCACTATAGTTCCCCACTCACGTATTGTCGAACTCTAAGAACTAGACATAAATCCCAGCATAACTCACTGGATTGCGAGCTGGCTCACAGGACCCAAGAAGTCAGGACCAGTGATACCACCTCCACCAAGTG
>NC_056739.1:646119894-646166986 GCF_019279795.1 Protopterus annectens
GGTTTTTTGGGCCCCCCCCTTTTTGGGTCTGGCTGTTTTGGATGTATGCTTGGGGTCATTGTCATGTTGAAAGGTAAAATTCCTCTTCATCTTCAGCTTTCTAGCAGAAGCCTGAAGGTTTTGGGCCAAAAGTGAATGGTATTAGGAACTGCTCATAATTCTCTCCACCTTGACTAAAGCACCAGTTCCAGCTGAAGATTAGCAACCCCTAAGCATGATACCGCCACCACCATGCTTCACCACGGAGATGGTGTTCTTTTGGTGATGCGAAGTGTTGTTTTTGCACCAAACCTACCTTTTGAAATTGTGGCCAAAAAGTTCACCCTTGTTCGTATCAGACCATAACACATTTTCCCACATGCTTTTGGAAGACTTGGTGTATTGTTTTGCAAATTTTAGCTGGCCCTGGATTTTTTCTGTTTAAGAAAAGTCTTCTGGCTTGCAACCGTACCCCACAGGCCAGACATATGTAGACTACGGGAGGTTATCACATGTACACAATTGGTACTCCCCAGAAATTCCTGCAGTTCCTTCAGTGTTTGCTGTAGTTGTTTTATAGCCTCCTTGACCAGTTTTTGTCTCATCTTTTAAACAATTTTGGAGGGACGTCCAGTTCTTTGCCATGTCACTGTTGTCCCATATTTTCTCCACTTTTTCATGACTGTCTTCATTGTGTTGCATGGTATAGCCAATGCTGTGGAAAATTATTTTGTACCCTTTTCCTGACTGATTCCTTTCAACAGTGAGATCCCTTTGATTCTTTGTAAGCTGGCTTTTGCTGTAACAGGCAACTGAGTACATGTCAGGAAAATCCTATTAGGACAGTTAAACTTTATTTGGGGTTAATCAGAGTCTCTTTATTTGATGGCAGTTGTGTACCCAAGAAGACTGAATGCTGTATATTAATGGAAAAGGTGCTTCAACCAAGTATTAGTTTAAGGGTGTGCACACTTGCGCAACCAGCTTTTTGTATGTTTTTTTTTTGTATTTTTCCCCTAACAGTTTTGTTTGGTTTTCAATTGAATTGTACAGGTTGTAGGTGGGAAAAGTTTTGAAGTGATTTATTGTGGTCTCATTTTTTTTATATCACAAAAACCTGGCATTATAACAGGGATGTGTGCACTTTATATCCACAGTGTGTGTGTGTGTGTGTGTGTGTGTGTATATGTATATTAATATATATTTATATATATATATATATATTAGTTTATTTTTATAATTGGCTATAATGCTAGATAGTTTATGTATTTTAGTGTATGGTCCTTTAAGGTAATTATGGATTATCAAATTGCAAATTTGTGTTGATTTCTTAGAGTATATATTTGTTAAGGCATAGTTCATTCAATATCTGGAGAAGTCTAAAGGGAGGACAACATTGCCGTGATTCAGTTAAGCATTAAAGTCTTTCATTTTAATTCCTGAGTGTTACAATGAGTGAATTATTCCTGGTTACCTCCACAGTGCTTAAATTGATTTTTTTTTTCAGTTGCTACTAGCTTCAGGTTGACTTTTCATAGTCTTTTAGATGGTGTTTATGCCTGTACATCAGTGGCAAATTATTTCTTAGATTATGCACCGGTTTGAAAAGTCAGCTATACATTCCTCTTACCCTTCTGCATAATGGAGATGCATGTATGTAGTTGGCCATTTTTATATTGGCTGTTGGTATTTTGATGTGGGGATTGTTTTCCTGCATGACCTGCTGCTGCCCTTTTAATCCAGTCATTTATCCCCCGGTTACAAGTCCATTGACCCATGTGTTCCTTTGGAGGTAAGTTCTGGGCACTGAGTGGTGCAGTTGGGTGGAGTAGATTTTGTTATGCACATTTGTACCCCACTTCTAAAAGTGTGAATTCCACAAGTGCTTGTTTACAACAGTCTTGTGCATGTTATGAGTCACTCAGGCTTTGGCTAACACCATTTAGCATGCAGGAAGTCACAGTCATCCCCATGGACCAACATTAGCCCTCCCCCAAGATGGATGAACCAGCACTTGATGATGATAGCACCCACCCCATCACCACCCCTGGCTGCTAGTCAAATACAGGTTTCTGTGTCCACTACTTTCTGGTTTGCACTGTCAGTCTTTATGAAAAGCTACCATTATTCCTGTTGGATATTTGTACTTGAAATGTCAGCTAGTTTAAAAAATAAATTCCTTGGGTTCATAGGTTAAAAATAGGGTATTAATCCAGGGAGGACTATTAGAAACCTAGCCACAGTAACCCAAATTGACATGACTAAATTATACCTAGTTTCAACCCCTTTCAGTGATAGCTTGAAGAGTCATCCAGGTTATACTTATAGGGTCAAGCAGCTGTACTGCTATATATCGAAAGGAAGTCATTACTGTAAAATAGTGATTCTCTGGGATATGTATCTTTCTCACTTGAGAGTGATATAAGGTGCAAGACCAAAGGAAATAAGAAAATAAATGAGCAGTCAGTTTTTTTCAATGTTTCCACTCCCAGTAAGAGAACAGTTACCAAACCCTAGTGCCCAGAGCAGAGAAAGGAAGACCTCCGAGAACAAGATAGAGCTGAGAACACAGAACAAGAGAGCCTGGCAATTGGGGAACTGGGACTGATTTTGAACATTTTACGATTTGTTTTAAATGAAGCTGAAGAATCACTTCTACGGAAAGGTCTCTCCTTTATTCCATCTTTATACACAGATATTGTAGATTTTATTTTGGATCTAAAAATGTTTATTGGAATGTCACTTTAAAGTTAATACTTGGTTACAACAGTAGCAACTATGCTTATAAATTCAGAAAACCCACTGCCTTCCCACCGCAGCTACACCCATTGCTGGAGTTTTTGAGAAGGCTTGTGAAAAAGATTTTTTAAATCTGGTGTAGACCAATAGATTGATAATTTCCACAATGTCAATAAGTCTGTACATTTAGCCCTTGTTAATTTACAGAATAATTCTAATATTGCCATTAGATTAACAGAAAACAAAATCCATTCCAAGTCTCAGCATGTACAATGCACTGGCACAATAGCGAATAAAAAGATTGTCTCTTTATTGACCACAAAATATAACAGGTTAAGCGCTTTCATCATATTAGACTTCTTCAGAACACCCCAATTAAAAAATGCTCAACTTAAATACATTTGCAAACTGCTACACTTCCTTTTCAAAATTATTTTTTTCTGCATTTTCGACTTTTTAAGCCTTTCGACTGCTATTTCTGCCTGTTTTATTCTGTTATTACCTGTTTTTACTGTTTTTAATAGCTTGAATTGTTTGTTGCACTTGCTTGTTTAAGTTTTGCTTAAAAGTTAAACAACAGGCTAATACACTCGTGTACTAGCTTTTGATAGCAATTAGTCGAAAAACACAGCATTTATTGTATTTTCTGCCTATCTGGAAAAAAAAATCACTTGAAAAAAAGAAAAAAAATACTCTTGTTTTCCATACTTTCCTAATAGTTTGTTCCAGTGATCAGATTTGCTGATCCCTGGGCTTTGTCTTGGTTCCTGTGTTTCTCCATTTTCCTTGTTTGGTCAGGGGGAAGTTTCTTTACTCACCAGTGAGAGTGGGGAGTACTGAGCTGCCTGTTTGTCCTCAGAGGAGTGGTTTAAGGCAGTAACTTGTAGTTTATTGGCCATTTTGGGTAATTTCCTGTCTTTTCCAGCCCCCTGCTATAAAGCACGCTTTGGCGGGCTTTTCTGGCTATAGAGAACTCAGCTCCTCGTGGTGTCCAGCAGAGTTCCTAGAGCAGCAGAGACCAGAAAAGACAAACTTTCCAGATTCTAAGTATTTTTTTCTGCATTTTCGACTTTTTAAGCCTTTCGATTGCTATTTCTGCCTGTTTTATTCTGTTATTACCTGTTTTTACTGTTTTTAATAGCTTGAATTGTTTGTTGCACTTGCTTGTTTAAGTTTTGCTTAAAAGTTAAACAACAGGCTAATACACTCAAGTGTACTAGCTTTTGATAGCAATTAGTCGAAACACACAGCATTTATTGTATTTTCTGCCTATCTGAAAAAAAAAAACTTGAAAAAAAAAAAATACTCTTGTTTTCCATACTTTCCTAATAGTTTGTTCCAATGATCAGATTTGCTGATCCCTGGGCTTTGTCTTGGTTCCTGTGTTTCTCCATTTTCCTTGTTTGGTCAGGGGGAAGTTGCTTTACTCACCAGTGAGAGTGGGGAGTACTGAGCTGCCTGTTTGTCCTCAGAGGAGTGGTTTAAGGCAGTAACTTGTAGTTTATTGGCCATTTTGGGTCATTTCCTGTCTTTTCCAGCCCCCTGCTATAAAGCACGCTTTAGCACGGAGCTGCTACCGTTGCACACTAGGGCAGCGCCGGTTAACCAGGTTTAAACTATTAGGGCTACCTAAAGTCCACTCTTCAAATTTTCCCTTAAAACTACCTTCCTCAAAGTATACTACGGTTCTATTTAGTGTATCCTATAACTATAAATTATCTCTACTTGACTCCCAAGTAGACTATTCTCTATCTGTATAGCCAAGCACTTGCTCCTACAGTACTTATCACCTCGATACAGCACTCTTGTTATAGAAAGTACCCCAAAAAAGCAAACCCCATTTCTCGGTCACCCACATCCCCCAGAACCTTTTTTTAAGTTTTTCTGTCCATTCCTTCTAGCATGTCGAGGGATCAGTTGCTAATATCCTCTCCTGCTCAGCTGGTGAACCTGGGAATATTGAGGCAATGTTACAATTGCCTCATGTACACAGACAACCCTCTCCTCCTCCCACAAAACACAAATACATGCGAGAGATGCAACTATACGGCCAAACTGGAGGCTGAGCTCTCTCAACATAGGACTGGCAAGACTAGACAGGAGGAGAAGGTAACCACACACACTATAGACCCAGTCTCACATAATACCATCACAACCTCAAATCATACACATAAACACTCAGACATACTCGAGGCTCTGATCAAAAATCTACCAAAACAGCAGAGGCCACCAAAGCAGACACCCAAACAACTACCACCTCAGAACACAACACCTGCAACACATAGACCACACAGTCAGAGTGTCAAGCAGTTACAGCCCTTAAGGCCAAACACAATGCCAGACACACTAGTCATTGGTGACCCCATAGTCAGACACACTGACGTCCCGCTCACCAGACTGAGTAAGGAGAGGGTCACAGTAAGCTGCCTGTCTGGTGCTAGAATCCGCCACATAACGCATGCACTCAGGTCTCTCAACAGCAGGTACAAGTACGACTCAATCATTGTCCACGCTGGTGTAAACGACCTGAGACGTACCTCCTTGGACTACATGAAAAGAGACATAAAGGAGCTCTCTGATTATGTAGCCCAAGCAGGTATGACCCTGACCTTGAGCAGTATCCTACCTTCACCAAGAATGATGCCACAATACAGAGATAAGATGATCAGCTTTAACAATTGGCTTAAACTCTGGTGTCATTCAAAGGGGATCCAATGTCTGTCTGCCTGGGATGACATGCTGGACAAGCCACGCTGCTTCGCAAGGGACGGCTTGCACCTGTCACCCCTGGGATTCCGGATTTTGGCTAAGGCTCTTGCCACCCCCATAGTGCCTTTTTTAGGCAAGGCTCAAATTCTAAACCTACCACCCTAGAACACAACAAAGAAAAAAAACTAAGGGTAATGCTGCTCAATGCCAGAAGTCTCAACCTCAAGATGCACGCACTCGAGGCCCTTCTCAGTATGGAGAACATCGATGTCTGTGCTGTGACAGAAACCTGGTTCAAGGCTCCTGAGAGCACCCCAGCACTATCAGGTTTTACCTCATATCATGCGTTCAGGCCCCAAAATCCGGACTATACCAAGAAAGGAGGGGGGGTATCCATATTCATCAAGGACACCCACACCTCAAGATTGGTGGCAACGCATGATGCATCGGAAACCATCCAGGTGCAATTAACCATAGGCAAGACTGCTCTGCAATTTGTAGCATGTTACAGGCCACCCTCGCAAACTCAGGAACCTCACATGGCCTTCCTGAAAACACTGGAGGGGATAAATGTATCTCCGAACACCATCATACTAGGTGACTTCAACTACCCTAATATAGACTGGGAACACTACTCAAGCCCAAGCACTCTAGCCCAAAAGTTCTTGGAATTCATAAACTCAAATGCCATGGAACAACTAGTCACCATCCCCACAAGAGGAGAAAACATACTTGATCTCATCATCACGAACATGGGAGCACAATGTTCAACACCGGAAGTATACCCCTCACTGGTGAGATCAGATCACAAACTAATCTCGCTGGAGGTCCTCATCCGCCCCACCGAAATGAAAAGACCACAGTAAAGAACTTCTCGAAAGCCGACTTCACACTTCTAAAGACTAGTGTGGTCTCCTTTAAGGCCCCGAGCCGGTAAACATTACTCAAACCGCTGAATCACTTACAAATGCCTTCTACCAGCACCTACATGGCTGCATGGATCAGGCAATCCCAAGCAAAACAAAGACTCTTTGTACCAAAGGCAAGCGTCCAGTCTGGTGGACCCCAGCCATAAACAAACTCTACAACAAAAGGAGAAAGCTACTACAAGATAGAGCAAAATCCTTAAAAGGTAAGACACCGCTGATCACTATAAGTAAAAAGCTAAGAGCTCTCATAAAATCATCCAAAGCTAATTTTGAGAAAAAAATAGCTAAGGACTCTAAAGACAACCATAAGGCATTCTTTAGCTATGTCAGAAACCTAGGAGGAAACTCCCAGATATGCTCAGACATTGCCAACATACTGGCTGACAGGTTCAGTGCAAACTCCCCCCCCCCCCAAAGGAGAGATATCTATACCAAATGATTGTAGCCCCCCAAACATCTCTAACGCCCAGGTGAGAACTGCTCTCTCCAAGGCAAAGAATACAGCATCCATGGGACCTGATGGTGTCCCCGGCTGTGTGCTCCACGAACTCAACGAGGAATTAAACCCACAGTTAGGACAGCTGTTTAATCTTAGTCTCACCTCCGGATACGTACCCAGGGAGTGGCGCACAGCGACTGTGGTCCCACTCCACAAAGGCGGTACCTCCACCGACCCTGGAAATTACTGCCCCATTAGCTTGACAAGCCTTATCTGTAAAGCCATGGAGAGGATCATAATGGATCTCATAAATAAAGACATAGGGAATTTGCAGACTTTGGATCCAACCCAGTTTGGCTTTGTCAAAGGCAGATCATGCCTTTTAAACTTGGTTGACTTCTTCGAAACAGTCACCAAGGCCATTGACGAGGGAAAGGCAGTCCATACAGCCTACCTAGACCTGGCGAAGGCTTTCGATACAATACCCCACTCGGGTATCATTGAAAAACTCATCAACTTAAATGTAAACCCATACATTACAAGATGGGTTGCAAACTGGCTGAGTGACAGAACCCACAGGGTCAGAGTTGCTGGCGCCATGTCAGACTCAAAGCCTGTCACAAGTGGTGTCCCACAGTGCTCAGTCCTGGGCCCACTCTTGTTTGGCATCTACTTTTCTGAAGTACAAGCAAACACAGGAGGGTTATGGCTGACAAAGTTTGCAGATGACTGCAAACTGGGCGTAGTGAAAACACATCTGACACAGATATCCTTCAGAAGGGTCTCACAGAAATGGATAACTGGTGCCAGAGCCATGGCTTAAAGTTAAATGCCAAGAAATGCATAGTCATACCCTTCGGGAAAAACAAGGTTACCCCTAGCTACCATATAGGTGACAATCCCCTGATCACAGAAGAAGTTATCAGGGACCTGGGAACCCAGGTTGACAGTAGCCTTTCATTCGACACTCATATTGCTAAAGTAGTTAGGAAGACCTTCTACATTGCCCACCTTATCATGAAGGGATTCACATCTAGATCAAGGGAGGTCATAGTCTCCCTATACCCATCACTCATCAGACCAATGATTGAGTAAAATGCCCCATTCGGAATGTATCTGACCCGACACTTGCAGCAGCTGGAGAGGCCACAAAAGTTCCTCACCAAAAGGATAAAGGGTCTCAAAAATCTGTCTTATGCTGCCCGACTAAAAGAACTCCAGTTATATTCAGTTGCTTATCGCTTGCTCAGAGGTGACCTGTGCCTGACATACAAGGCCATGTCAAACCCAGATTTGATGAACATGCTTAATCTCAAAAAATCTAGATCCCTGAGAACCACAAGGGCGGGAGACTTAAACCTCGACACGGTTATTAATAGGACATGCTGGAGGGATAGATTCATCACCCAAAGACTCCCTATGCTGTGGAACAAAATCCCGGTTTATGTGAGTCAGAGCACCTCGCTGGCCTTGTTCAAGAGGAATCTTGACCAATGGATGGGAGATCGCAGATACACCCCAGGGGTTACCTCAGTGTCACTGCTCGACAGAGGCACAGCAAAATAATGGGCATAGTTTCTCCAAACTAAAGGGGTGGCGTAAGCCACAAAACTATGGGCTAGGCTTGTAAATGCCCTCGGGCAGATAGCCTAGTATGAACCTGTGAACCTATAAGACCTTAAAGTGCACAGTGCATATTTCCCTTGCCCAATACCTATAAAGAAAAAATTAGGGGAGAAGGAGGCAAGATGGCAGATTAAATTAAATGCCTCAGTGTACCCAGGTATTAATGACCATATATCCATTAAATCTATATTAGAGAATAGTGGATAGGTTAATAGCCATCCATTAGTTTATGGATCCTTTTTATTTATTTATGAAGTTTTTATATTATTTATTCTTCACTTTTTACACACATATGGTATGGAATACCTTAGTACATACTAGATAGGTATTTTTAAAAGTACGTACCTAGGATGAAATATATATATTTTTTTAATTAATGTTATATGAATAGGATCTTTTATAAACATGTTTTTTTTTTTCCGGCTCTTAATGGGATATGATTAGCAAGTATTTTTATCTACAACAAGGTACTGGGCAAGGGAAATATGCACTGTGCACTTTAAGGTCTTAATTGCATTAATTTTGAAAAGGAAGTGCAGTAGTTTGCAAATGTATTTAAGTTGAGCATTTTTTAATTGGAGTGTTCTGAAGAAGTCTATATTAAATAGATGAAAGTGCTTAACCTGTTATATTTTGTGGTCAATAAAGAGACAATTTTTTTATTCACTATTGTGCCACTGCATTGTACATGATGAGACTTGGAACGGATTTTGTTTTCTGTTAATTGGTTGACTGTTCCGGTGCCTATTCGTTTTCTGAATTGCCATTAGATTAGCAGATGAGGGTGGAGCAATAGTAATCCTAGATAGGGATTTCTATTGTGATGAAATTAACTCGATGTTGAATGACATAGATACCTATGTGAGTTTCATGAACAGTTGAATACGATTATCAAAAATGTACATGTAGATTTGTATGATTTCTTGATGAGTAATGTCATTAACCAAGAGTTATACAATTACTTTTTGGTTGGCACACTGTGCATACCGACTTTCAAATGTCTTCCAAAGGTACATAAAGATTTAAGGAATCCCGTACTAAGACCAATAGTATCAAGTAAGGAATGGGTTACTGAACCCATGTTTATGTTGAGAAACATCTTAGGACTATTGTTGATTACACTTCCACCATAATTAAGGACACTAAACATTTTCTCAGTACATTATCGGAGTACGTTTTTTTCCAAGGAGTTTACATTTGTCAGTGTTAGTTATTTTAGATGTAAATTCATTATTTACAGTTATTCCTAATGATGCAAGTATTGATTTTGTTAGGCAATTTTTAACCCCAAAAGGTATACCTAGTGATAGGGTTTTGACATTTTGTTTACTATTGGATTTGGTTTTGAATAATGTTTTTTCATTTAATGACCAATATTATTTACATAGGAAAGGAGTAGCCATGGGTACACCGTGTGCTAACTTGTGTGCCAATATAGTATTGGCAAACCAGTTTTGTATTGAATAGAGCAGAGTTTTCTCAACATATCCCATACTGTAGAAGGTTCGTGTATGACATCTTTCTAGTATAGAGTGGTTCAGAGTCAGAATTCAGGTATTTGTTGATTACATAAACTCCACTATGGATTTTCTTAAATTTGTCGGTAAATGGTGTGAGGAAGGGATATATTTTTTAGATCTGTTTGTTTATATAGAGGGAGATACAGTAGCAGCAGAACTATTTAGGGAAGACCTGTAGAAGGAACAATTTACTCCATCGTAACGGCATGCATCCACCCCATGTGTATAAAAATTTGGTTCATGGCCAGTGGCTGAGCATATCCCGACTCACTACCTCAGATGCTAGATGTGATATAGCCAGAGGATTAGAAAACGTGCTCTCCATGAGAGGCTATAAGAAGGAAGAGTGCACTCATCTACGTAATGATGATTTTATTGATAGAACAGAGGGAGACCTTATTTTAAAGATAGGATTGACCACGGTACAAGGACTATAAAAGAGAATATCTGTCCTAGTAAATGTAGGGTGAACATACCTTTTTCTACTAATAATAAAGCTGTTTGTGATATTATTTCTATGACTTGGGGGATTTTGAGGACTGACAAAAAGATAAGGCTAGTTGGTGATAGACCGAGTTATGCATGCAAGAATAATAGGTCACTCAAAAGGTTGCTATGTTATGAAAAAGTGAAGAGCAAGAGAGTTCATTTGGCAAGGAAAGGGACATTTGGTTGAAGGAGCTGCACCATTGTTTCTGTATGTCCAATAGTAATAAATTCATACACCCCACTACCAACAAATTGTATGAATTTAAACATTATGCTGACTGTAAGACCAGGGATGTAGTTTATTTAGCAAGATGCACAAAGTGTACAACCTTTTATGTAGGCAAGACAAACCGGACTAAGGAAACGTGTCTGAGACCATATATATATATATATATATATATATATATATATATATATATATATATATATGCTATAAATAAAGAGGACGAAAGTAATGCCCTAGCAAGAAATGTTTTGAGTAATGATATCACATAGGTTTGTATTTTTGGCCATAGACCTGATGGATAAGAGTGTTAGGCTAGGGGCAATTATAAAAAACTTTACAGAGAAACTTGAAATGAAATGGGTAATTAAGCTACAAGCCATTCAAGGACACGGCTTGAATGATTAAGTGTCTCTCAAGCCTTTTCTTATAGATAGACTCTTGGCACATTAATCAATGTTTGTGATATTTTTAGGTGTACCAGAATATTCCCCTGTTTTTGTTTCATATAGTAGATGCCAATAATAACCATTACTATCCCTCACTCACAGTTTGATCGGTTATGGTCATTTATACAACCTCCTGAGACGCTATATTATATTTTGCATATGGATAATTAATGTTTTTAGTTTTTTTTAATAAAGTAATGCATGGTTTATCATTTGATTTTGCTGCCATCTACTGGTCCTATGTGTTTTTACATGTCTCTATGTACTACTGGTATTGAGCGCTTTCTAGCCTTATTTTTAACAATGCATGTTTTCATTTTTTAAATATTATGTACATTCATGTATTTTTTACTACAGGTTGTGTATTTTAAGTCTCGTTAGATGTGTGGGATATTTATATATCTTCAGTTACATATTGTTCTTAGCAATTTGGTTTGATGGATGCTAAGTAGTTATGTTGGGTTTTATGCTAATTCTTGGATGTGATTGGTTAGTTAGAAGAGTACAAGTGTTCTGAATATATTTAAATGGAGGTTATTATTCAAACCAGTATGTCTGATGAAGCATCTTGGATAGACAGGAAAGCGCTCACATTTTTTGTTTTATTTGATTTATATTAAAACTTCAGTGTGCTCCATTTGGAATGTGTTTTGTCACCGCATTGTTGGCTTATTTGATTTATTGTGCCCGGTTCTTTGAGGTGCTTTATTCTTTGGCTCAGTTGTTCTCCTTGGAAGTACTTCACTTCTAAAATGCAGAATCCCCACCTCACACACATATTTGCATGCACCTTGCCCCAGGTGTAATGCCTACTTTAGAATATAAATTCAAGTACTTGGTGTGGGGAAAGAACCCACAACCTTCTGATATTTCTAGTACCAAAAGTGAGTGTGCTTTATACTGAACCAATGCAACTATAAAAAGAAAATCAGCTAGAAACTGTACAGACACTGCTCTAAAAGCTGCTTTCAACTTAGAATGTTGTTGGTCATGGAATCCAGTTTAGCAGTGGATGAAGATTCCAGACTAGGTCTTGGGAAGGTGCCATCTGCAATAAAGATTAAGATGAGATGTGTGAATGGAGGAAGGTTAGAGTTTGTAGAGAGCACATAAAAAGGACAAAAAACTAAAGACAATAAGGAGAGAAAAAAGAAGACTGCAACAGAAATGTAGCAGAAGCTATATGAAGCTCAAGTAAGAAATAATTTCAGCAGTGCCACACCTCAGGACTTCTGCAACAGACATGATTTTCACCTTCTAAAATCACCACTGTAACTTGAACCATTTTTCATGACTTCAGGCATCAGATGCTTCACTTGGTCAGCTGTTAGCAACTCCACTGGCTTTAACATGATTTGGCTGCAAAGAAAATATCAGTTATTAAAGGTATTATCTCCAGATACTTTACTGGAAAAAAAAATACCAGGTGTTCCATTCATCTCCTGGATATGTGCACCCAGTGGTGTGGTGATGAGTAAAAGTGGCTTCATGATACTATTCAGAATATTTGCCAGATCAAGCTGTTTATCCATGCTGCTGGCCAGTTTACAGGAGTCCAGATGAGAAATGTTTTCAAGCAACTGCCCTGCATTCAGCAAACATGTTGCTATGTGTTTTGTTAGTGATATTCAGACTCTATCAGCACTTCAGGTCCACTGAAATACCCCCCCTTGCAAATTGTGGTCTGTGCTGTGTGTATCCATAGACTGCGATCACCTTGTATAACTGCGTCTGAAAATGCAACTTTAATGTATAGTTTTGATATAAAATGCATTACTGAGATGTATATTATTTTTTTCTTCGTCATAAAGAAAATTTGTGCAGACAAGAATTCATTTCTGATTTATAAATTAACTATTGACTATATTTTATCCACATATTAGCATGTGGTATGTTTCACTGAAGTACTTTTGGGTAGAAATGCTGCAGAAAATAAAATGTTATTCACAAGTTTTGTGTACATCAAGGGTGGCTTATTAATAATTTTCATACACTATTTAGGTAACAAACCTGAAATGAAGGTTTTCAGAATGTTGCTTCCCTCTTTGTATTGTCTTCCATAGAAGGTATGATATTTTCTTTTTATTTTTAGGGCACATCGATGCTTTTACGTCTGATCTAATTATGTTAGAGCAGGAATCAGGAGAAGAAATAACAACAAGCTTTGGAACATTCAAGTAAGTAAATTGCATATTACAAAATGAAATTATATGACAGTAAATAACTAAACCTGGATGTCTACCTGTAAAATAGAAATCTTAAAATACAAATATCTAAACTGTCGAGGTGAGAATTCTCTAGCATAAAGTCACTTGTAAAATAGAGTCCATTGCCAAGATGCTATTAGAGTGTTCAAGCAAAGTGTAATCTGGAGTATAGTTGGTAGTAAAAACAGTAAATGTTGCCAGATCACTCTGGGAGCCTGTGGTGGATTACCTACTAGCGGCGAGCAGGAAGATAACCAACACGGCTGTAAATGTTTTCAAGAATGCGGGTGGACATGATGCTTTCTGCAGATGGGGATGTAGTGCATACATGTTGAGATTAATGCATGCTTGCATTCCCCAGTAAGCACAAGACAAAAACTGACCACAGAAAGCTGTGGCATGCGTAGAGGGCAGCTGGGACCAAAAATAAGATAACAGTAAATTTCAACAAGCTTGCCTTAAACAATCCTGCACAAAATTAACAAAATAATACCAAATTCGGTAAAGCTGTGTACACTTAAGTAAAGCAGCACACAGCTATGCTTTCATTAATCTGTTTCTTTATATTGTTCTAAAGAAACTATAACAAAAGTGCTGTTGGTTAATAAGTTTGGCAATGTAGTTTTAATAAAATTAACATAGCACTCTGCTAAGACAGTTATAGTGGAGAGCATAGGTCTCGACCTCAAGAGGCCAATGTGGAACACATACCCTAGCAATGTCTGACAAATAGTCAAAATGTTCAACACCTTATTTTTTCCCTGCACAAAAACATGCTATTGCCTTGGAGACTTGTTGAACATTTGTAAAATAAGACATACTTGTAAATCAAATCCAAAAACTTATTTAATAATCTACAAAACCATAACCACACCATAAACAAATATGAAACAGCACTTCTGTACAGAATCAACTAAAATCACATGCTCATTAGTACCACTTGCTACATTTTCTTTTTTTTTTTTTTCAAATATTTTTATTTTTCTTCCTTGTTTTGTTTGTATATTTCAATTCCAGTCATTTTACAAGATGGAATTCAGTTACAATGTATAAGAGTTAGTCATATTTAGGTACAGCTTATTGCAAGATAATTTTCAGTGTTACACCAAAATACACAATATAGATAACACTCTGTACACAATATATACAGCTGCTATATAAAGTTAACTTCTGATTAATATTTGTGTCACAGTTTACATAATATTCATAACTGCTACATATGAGGTTTAGGTTAGACGTACACGAAAGAATGTCTTATGCCCTTTTCAGTTTATATTCACCATAATTTGTCTTTTCTCATCTATCTATTCTTTTAAAATATGATCCAGGAGCAGATTCCAGTTTTTTTAGAAAATAGGAATGTTTACTTTGGTTATTTGTTATCAATTTATGTGCTAATATATACTTTATTTGCCATACTTTTGAAGCCTACCCACGACAGTTTGGTTCGATCTAACCAGTTCTGAATAATGTATAATTTTACTAACGAGAAGAGGGTAATTAGAATATGCAGATTAAGTTTGAGTAATTTTTGAGAGGTGATATTCCAGATTGTAAATTCCCATGATGATGTGAATTTTTGATATTCCATCTTCTCTATTCTGACTCTCAGTGCGCACCATAATTTATAAGTACATTTACCAGTAAATGTTGAATAGGTCTGTTTGTGAGTAGCAGCATGGAGAGTTTAGTGAAACTTCCGAGTTGAAATTGTTGAGTAGTTTTGGGGTAAATTAACCATTGTTGGTTATCATTAGTTGAGTATACATGAGTTTCTTAAAAGGGATACATTTTAATGTTTCGATGCATTTAGAATTTTGCTTTTACATAAATTCTTTAAGCCTTTCAATCTGGTATTTTGAATACAAAAGGGATGTTTGATATCCAAGGGATGCTATTGGCCAATATGTATTAAACAGCATTTTTTCCTTAAAGTTAGTAAGTTCCATAATATATTGCACATATTTATGTCCTTATAGTTTGCTTCAAAATCTATTATTGAAGTGCACAGTTCTCTAATTTGCCTTAGCATTGATATATCCTTTCGGAATGTTAAGGACATTCCTTGTGTCCTCTAAAGATTTTTTTCCCTATATCTGTAAAATATCCCAAACGTTGTATTTCTTAATGAATAGATAGCTGTCCAGGTTTATCATTTTGTTATTTAATCTGAGGTTTGGATTCAGATGTATTGATTGCAACAGGATGTAAGTATTTAAGTTTAGTGCTTCCTTCATTTTTTGAAATCTAATTATTCTATGTTTTAACAAGGTGTGAAACCTGCAAACCTTCAGATTTTCCTGATTTATAAATGGAAGAGCTTTGGGACTGATTTTACTGTTTTTGACATAGTCGTAACATAATTTTATCCATACTGGATACTGTTCTTTATCCTTGGGATTATATTCAGCAACTTGAAAGATCCTGTTTGAACATGTTATATCTTAATACTAGTTAGTCAGGTAGTCCCAGTCCTCCCTTTTTCCTTAGGATACATTAACTTCTGATAGATAATTCGAACAGATTTAGGGTACCAGATAAACTTAGCTAATGCTATATTTTTTCTGAACTATTAAATTTGTTGTATTGAGATGAAATAACCTTGAGAGAATATTCATTTTTATAATTGCTGCTTTCGAAAGAAAGGATAGCTTCATTTTTCCCTACCTTTGGATATCCTGTTCAATGTTTGCCCATGTCTTTAGTAAATTATTCTGCATGAATAGTTTTGGGTTATGTTCAAAGGATATCCTTAAGTCTGTTGGGGAGTTTTTTAAATTTATTTTTGAGTCAGGAAAATATGATTCAGGGTGACCTAATGGAATGAGAGGGAAAACTGGGAATTTTGGGGGATTAATTTCATAGTTTGCAACTTTTGAGAAGCTGTTAACTGAGTATAAGATTTTGCTCGTCAATGTTAGGGAGTGCAACATACAAGTTTAATTCATCAGCAAAGGCTGTTATTGCAATTTTATTATTAAAAATGTATGAATATGATGGTATGTTTTTTGGGTTATGAGTAAAAATTGAGGTTCTATATGTAAGTTAAAGAGGTATGGAGATAGTGGACATCCTTTTCTAGTCCCATTCAGAATTTTTTATTGGATTTGAACTTTATTAATTTATAGAATAGTGTTAAGTGCTTTCATATAAAATGTTTTATTATATTTGTAAATTCCTGTGGTATATCAAAAATGGGGCATTATAGAAAATAAAAAAAAAATTAGGTTTAGTTTGAAAAAGGCTTTACATGTGTCTAAAGTAAGCGTATAGGGTTTGTATATTGTTTATATAGCAAGATCATTGTGTCTAAGGTCAATGTGTTATCCATACCTCCCAACCATACCAAATTACTCATCCAAATGAAGGGGTGCCACGATTCCCAAGTGACACACCTTCATTTCTGATTTTTTCGTTTTGTTTTTTAATTTTCGAATTTTCGCACTGTTTGAGCAGACGTCATCATGTGCGCGATGACATCAGCACTGTCAGGGCTACCAGCCTGTCAGAATTGATCTCAAGGAGCTCGCGTCATGCACACATTTCCACCTGGCCTGGCTGAGTGGGAACGGCACTCTAAGGGATTATCGGCAGCACTGTCTATAGTGGATTATTTTGTTTTATTTATGTTCGTTGGGGAACATGGATTATCCGCAAACAGCAGTCCAGCCAGAAAGAATGAAGACTCTGCAGGTAAGGAGTGTGTGTGTGTGTGTCACTTTGTCTTTCCCACTCTGCACGCCTTCTTTGTCCCACTGCTTTACTGCATATGGTTTGCTTCTTACAGATTCATTGTACCAGCTACCTATTACTAGGTCATACTGTTATAGTTCTTGCTTACTGGGGCTTCTGTTGCACATTTTCTCCATCTCCTCTTCCTTGAAATTGCAGTGTTCATACAGATTGTTGTGATATGGCTGTCTTCATATATACAGCACTGTAGTAACTTATATTCATGGCTCTGCATTTCACAAATATAACTTTACATTGGTTTGCTTTGAGATGGACACTGGTGTCACTGGTTTGCATTTCATAACATTCAGCCATTCAGTCTTTCACTTATTCTTTTTCACAACTTATCCCATAATTACCTTTGCTTTCTTTTTTCTAGAGCTGTTGTAGTGAGCACACGTTTAACATGTTTTAGTGCTAGCATTTCATTTTGTAGTATAGTGCTTTTAATAGCATTTTAATTTAGTTTTAGTAGTTTTATATGCCAAATATTATAGATAGAGATCTATATATATATGTCTGTGTATATATATATATATATATATATATATATATATATATATATATATATATATATATATATATAGCTTTTTTATTTTTTCATTTTTTTTTATAACTTTGTACTTTGGATTTTAGGTGTAGGTACTGATGATGGTAGAATACTGGTGAAGAACTACTAATAAAGAGGACAGACTAGTGATAAATGCTTGATGACTGTAGATCAGATAAACATCATACCCTTTTATCAGGACTCATTGTTTTATGCATGTATACACACACACACACACACACGCGCGCGCACATATGTATAAAGCAGGTGACTGGAAGTAATGTAACATTTGTAAGAGGCTTTACAGTAAATGAATCGTGGAACCGTATGTTAGGGGGTGGCCACTACAGTAAAGAATCCTGAAAAGCTGCCCTGCATGGCCATGTAGTGCACATCTGTCTTCATGCAGTATGCTGGCTAACCATTATATGAATTGTTATGAAACAGTTTGTGCCGATGCACAACAAATGCATCATTGTGTAGCATAATGCCACTTGCTGACGTTTGTGTCTTGCTGCAGGCATAACATTTATAGGGTGTAGTGGCAAGGGCCAGCCTAAAAGATTGCGCTGTTTAGCGTCAACATAGTTAATGTGTGGAAGAAGATACCCACCCAGAAGCCAAGCACAGCAGAAACTGGACCACACCTGCCAGCTAACAAATGCAGTGGCCAGGGGTAGAAGACAAAAATCTGTCTGAATGCAAGTTGATGTCTGAATGCAAGTTGATAGCCTTTAACCCCTGACTCTCACCTCCTATACCTATTGTCCTCTGAAATTCTGAAGAAAGCATAATGAATGGGCCAGTATGTGGTGTTGATATTTACACAGAATTTGAATAGGGGGTGGCAAAATAGCATGAAATAAATAGTCAAGTGTGACTTTGCCCTGATATTAGTTTAGAAAAATGTGACTGATGCTATGATGACTGAGCTATGTAAAGCTACCTCTTGTGGAGCATACATTGCCCAACTCTCATAGGAATTCTGCAGGGTTATTGTGTTATAATAATCCTCGCAAGTTTATCATTACCCTAGTGGGTTAGACAGCCTGTAAGGTAGGTGGTTACATTCTAGCTAGAAAAGGATGTGGTAGGCGTTGAATAAGTTTTGTTGTTTTCTTTATTTATGGTAAATGGCTTGTTAGTGAAAATATACATCAACATGTATAGTTGGTGAATTAAAAAACAGCTGCATAGGGAGACCACAGACAGCAGTGCCTTACTGAAGGACATATGCAATGACCCAAGCAATATGTATGATCTGCCGAACCTAAACAGATAAAAGCAAAACAAAAACATGCCAAAAAATGTGTCTGAATTTTGTAAACCTGTATACAAGAAGCAACCAGTCTGAGCAGGATGGAAATAAATCCATACCATTCTTTATAATGCATTAATGTGATTCTGAGTCATTGTGAGTGAACTGTTAAATTGGTGATGCCCCCCCCCCCCCACTGTTAATACTAGAACAAGGCAGTTGTTCAGGGTGACTGTGATTCAAGGTGATTTTATTTTTGTTTTTTGTCCCTACTTCCTGCCAGTCATCAGCCCCCTCCTAGATAAATAATCCATTCACCCCCCATCACCAGGGTGATACTAGATCTGGGCATTCATGAAAGGTGGTTCAGCTTTTTTACTTGATGGCTCTAACTCCGTCCATGTGCTTGGCAAAACATTTTCTTACATTAACAACTAGAATGATTAGAATCATCCACTGGAATGCATAACTTACCCTAGTATGATGGTGTTTCCTTATAATATCTCCAAAATACACCTTCCTAACACATATTCTTTCAAGTATATTGCAGCTCACAGCACTGAAACTCTTTAGTTTCTTTGCTCTTGAATTCACTAAATGATAGCCATTAAGTTTCAGTCTTCCTATTTTTCAGGAAACTGTTGATTTGGCATAGTGGTATGTTGCTCTGAATGTAATGCATAGGGTCCTGGGTTCAATACTTCCCAGTGAAATGCATGGTGGTAACATTTTATTCCAGCAACTTTCCAAAATTATACAAGCAATGTTTACTTTTTGACCTTTTGCACCCCCCCCCAAAAAAAAATGTGAAAATAAGTGCAAGAAGCTGTGCAAAATGCCTATGGCTTACACTGCTGTCATTCCATTTATAGTGTGGGTGTGGAAGTAGACTTTTATGATTGAAATGTTCTGAATTGGGCAGTTTTGTCATTTCATTACTGGTTCATGCATTTTGTTTCACTGCCTACAGTACAGCCTACTGGAAAAATGTTCAAACAAATTTAAAATGCAATTTGTCTAACAAGTGTGTTGTATTATACAAGAAATATAACTTAGTCAGGAAGGTGCATCAAAAAAAAGAACACATGTATGTTTCTTGTTTTGTGTGCAAGGGGCCAATGATTTGAAAACAGTCCAAATGTAACCTTTATCCACCACTGGCCAGATGCATTTTCTTTGGATGTGGTGTGGATTTCAACGCTGTTTCAATGAATGTGAGGTTCAAGAGCAGAAAAGTTTTAATGCCAAGTCTATTTTCATTGTGAGACAGTATTGCTTTGTTTAGCAGATGTCTGTTAGTGGTTGTGCATTGCTGTGTTGCAAAATGTAAAAATAAATTCCAAATAATCATTGTAGAAGTAAAGCAGTATCCACACATTAGTGTTTATGGTAAATGGGTGAAATAGCCAGGTAATGGGACATTGGAATGGCTGCAGGGGGACTCTGGTGCCATATTTTGGTTGTCTGTTCTTTAGTTTGCGTTTGAAAGTTGGTATCCCACAATCCCATTGGAATGGGTGGGGTTATGTAATTATGTATGCAAAATAGATGTTAATCAGCACACAAATTTGTACCTATTTTTCATGGGCCTTGTCCAGATTTTTGATGTTTCCGGATTGAGAGGTATGGTGTTATCACATGTCTTCCTACTAATCATGAATCCTGACTGTCCAGATGATGATATGTTTGGTAATTTGTCGGTCTGTTTGCAAGCAATTTAGCTAGGATTTTGATGTCTAGATTTCTGAGAAAAATTGGTCTGTAGTTTCTTGGGTTTTTCTTATCAGATTTTTCTTTAGATATAATGATTGTTTTTGAGATATTTAAATATAGGTCTGCAATGCCATAATCTCCTTATATAGCTATACATTTTCATTACAGGTTTTGATATTTCTTGTCCAAAGTATTTATAAAACTCAGCAGTATAACCTTTAGGAGCTTTACTTGTTTTCAGACAATTTATTACTGAAAGGATTTATTGTTATGTGAAGGGTGTCTTAACTAGAGCCTTTTGTGTTTGATTTATTTTGAGAAGTTTAGATTCTTTAGAAAAGTATCTCTCTTAATTCCATAGTTTTTAGCTTTTGTGGGCCATATAGTTTTTTTGTGTAAATCTTCAAAGGTTGTATTACTTGATTAGTATTGTATGTGTTCCCTTGGTATGCTATAGTTTTCATTTCTGTGAAAGAAAAGTGTTCTTTATGCATTAAATATAATTATTTTTGTAAGTTATTCGTCTGTTCTTTCGGTACTGCATTCGGGATTTTTTTGGATTGATTCCTCTATTGTTTCATCTTTATTTTTGTCTCTTTCTCTTTATATAATTTTTTTTATAGTTTGACACTTTTTAATCAGAATTGCCCTAATCCTTGCTTTACTTGCTGCCCATTGAGTATCGTAGGGAATATCTGTCAGCATTAAATCATGATCGAGTTCATCTAATGTTTTGTTAATTTCCTGTATTATAGCCTTTTCTGTAGTAAGTTCTGATTTAGGAACTAGTTTATATACCCCTTGTTTTCAGGCTTAAATCACTAGACCATCTTATTTTAATTGTAATCTTTGAGTGATGGGAAAAAAAAACCTAGGTTCTGTACAGTAGTTTGTTTCCACCTTTAGGAACATTTCCGGTATTAGAAAAGTCTAATCTAGACCACAATTTATAACACTGGGAGTAGTATATGAATTTTAATGTAAATGGGTTATTACTTCAGTAGCATTGTGGGTTGAATACGTTAAAATCATTTTTTTTAGATTGTTTATCGCTATGAAGGTCTGGGTGTTATACGTTTTGCTTTTACTTGTTCTATCTGTTCTGGGGTCAGTTACTGCATGTTCCAGTCGCCTTCTATTATATAGTAGTAGTTTGGAAATCGAGTTAGGATATTATAAATTTCCATGATATAATATTGTTGTTTTGCACACGGACTATACAGGCTCAAGAAAAGAAGTGGTTTCTGTAGACTACAGCTTTTAATTGAAAAATAGCACCATCTTCCATTTATATCAGTCATAATGTATAATCATTTCTTTGAATGATTGTTTAAGATCGCAACCCCCTTACTGTTCTTTTCATTACCTGACGCTATAATTGTTTTTATTCCTTTTTTCTCCTTATCTTTCATCCAGTCTTTCTTTAACATGTGCTTCTTATATAAATATGACATTTGCATCTGATTATAAAGCTAAGTGCATAAATAATTTCCTTTTCTTTTTCTCTTGTATCCCTTTCACATTCCATGAGTTCAGTGTCCACATCCTTTTTTCATAGGCTCATAGGAAGTTACTAGGCTAATGGCCCTGGGGCCCTTAGAAGCCCAGACAAGAGTTTATCCCCAAAAAAGAAACCTCAGTCAGCACCTGTTACCCCTGTTAGTGAAGGACACAGATGAAACCACTGAGACAAATTTGTAGTTTCGCATTCACTCATCAAGGTTGCACTTGGAAGGTCAGCGAGGTACTCTGTTTGACATGTATGGAGAAGTCTATTCCAGAGACGGGGCAGCCTCTGGGAGACAAACCTGTCACTCCAGCAGGTTTTGTTAACGTCACATATTAGACTTGGGCGTTTCAAGCTGGTAATGCATGAGGAGTTAGACTTACGGATATGGAGCATCTGTAATAGGGCTGGGTTTGAGATCGCCTTGTAGGCGAGACACAGATCACCTCTGAGCAAATCTGTACAATACCGAGTAGAGTGATGGTGATTTGAGCCTGTCCGCAGAGGATAGGTGTTGGAGGCCATGGATCCTTTTTGTGAGGTATTTCTGTTGGCTTTCCAGTTGGTGAAGATGCTTGGAGAGGTACAAAACAAATGGGCTGTTGTACTTGATTATTGGTCTTATGAGGGAGAAGTACAGAGAGGTAATAACCTCCTTTTTTCTGGATGCAGTCCCTTTACTTATTAGATGAACCATGTAAAAGCCTTTTCTGACCACTGCCGCTACATGATGGTCGAATGTGAGATTGTTGTCAACCTGTGTCCCCAGGTCTGTCACCACAGGTTGTGTGCATAGGGGGTTGTCGTTGATGTGGGATTCAGTAGGGGTCGTGTTTTTGCTGAATGGTATGGTAATACTTTTTTGCATTTAACTTAAAGCCATGACTTTGGAACCAGTCATTTGTTGCTCTGAGACCCTCTTGCAGTAGTTAACATCATCTGGGGAGTCAGTGATAGCACCCTACTTAGTCATCCACAAACTTGGTCAGCCAAAGTCCTTTTGTCTTTGCCTGGACCTCTAAGGAGTAGATGCCAAACAGTAGGGGTCCCAGGACAGATCCCTGGGGAAAACCACTAGTGACAGGTCTGCTGTCAGAGGTGTAGATGCCTATTTTGAACTATCAGTGGCCACCCATCTGATGAGATGGGGATTTATGCCACGTTGTTAGGTTTTTGATGATGCCGGAGTGGAGGATTGTGTCAAAGGCTTTGACCAAGTCAAGGTAAGCTGTATGTACTGACTTTCCCTCATCCAGGGCCTTGGTGACAGTCTCAAAGAAGTCACCCAGGTTCAACAGGCAAGATCTGCCCTTGACAAATCTGAACTTGGTGGAGTCAAGTGCTTGGAGATTGCCTATGTCCTTGTTTATGAAATCCATAATAATACGCTCCATGGCTTTACAGATCAGACTTGCCAGGCTAATGGAGCGATAGTTTCCAGGGTCAGTAGTGGCACCATCTTTGTGCAAGGGGATGACAATGGCAGTTCTCCACTCTACTGGAATGAGATCAGTACTTAGGCTGTGGTTGAATAGGGTTCTCGGTGGCAATGCTAGTTCTTGCTGGAGATGGGGCAGAATATAGCCTGGGATACTATCAGATCCCATGGAAGATGTGTTCTTTCCCTTGGATAGGGCCTTTAACACTAGATCTACAGAGATGTGAGGTTCAGGACAAGTATCGGGATGTCAAATGGGCCAGGGGGGGACAGTGAGATAAAGTTTGCACTGAACCTATCTGCTAGCAGGTTGGCTAAGTCAACTGGATCAGTGTAAGTTCTACCGTTAAGTACTAATTTGGAACAAACCTGTGCTTTGCCATGGAAGTTCCAGATGTAACGGAAGAAGGCTTTGTGGTTTCCCTTTGTTTCAGAGGCTAGTTTCGATTCATAATTGGCTTTGGAGGTTTTCACTAGTGATCTAATTTGCTTGTTGAGGCTAAGGAGGGAGTTTTTCCAATTGGAAATGTGTGCTTTTTTACCCTTGTGCAACGGTTTCTTCCTTTTATTGTAAAGCCTGTTGATAGAGGATGTCCACCAGGCAGGCTTATGTTTCCTTGCGGAGCAGGTTTTAGTTTTGAGCAGGTTTTAGTTTTGTTGGGTCCATGCAGTTGTGCAGGTGCTTTTATGCTACACTGGCATACTGTTCAACATAGTTGTCTGCATCATCTGGGGGGCGGTGGTGGTGTGAAGCTACTGATACTCTCACTTAGGAGGTTGAAGTCAGCTTTTGAGAAGTTTTGTAGCCTGGTTAAGGCAGTGGGAGGGGGTTGGGTGGGATAGAATCTTCTAATGAGATAGACCAATCTAATCTCACCAGTGAAGGTGTGGTGCAGCGGTCGCCATGTTGGTGAGAACCAAGTACAGAATGTTATATCTCCCCTTGTGGGGGATGAGACGAGCTGATGTTCTGAGTGTTTCACTGTTGCAGTCATCACACTTGGGTTATCTGCTTGCAGGTAGCCCTCAATCGGCCCTAATACCAGAGACTTAGTATTTCTGCATCAGTTGCTGTCGCTCCAGGTCTGACGTCAGGTGTATAAAAAAAGGCAGCTGACGCCATTACATCAGTCTTTCTTGTCGAGGAGCCCGAAGCTGAAACAGCACGAGTGCCAGTTGGCCACTACCTGAGTTTTTGTTTCCAAATTGAATTATCCTGAAGTCTTCTAAAGCCAAGTACCTCATTGGGGATCCTTTTTTCTTGCTCTAACCGATGTCAGAAAAAGTTAACAATTGTCTTGCCTGTGGAAAGCAAATACCACACGAGATTTCCATTTTTACTGCGTCACCTGTTTAGGCCCAGACCACGACTTTACCTCACTGTGTCTGTTTTGTGCCTTATTCAATGCCCAAACTATCTGTCATCAGCCCTTATTGTCACTAAATACTTTCATTCAGAAATGGCTTCGGTAAGCCATCCGACTACCGATCTTCCGAAAAAAACGTAAGGATAAAGACCGCACAGGTCCAAAACTGCCAACGACGCTTCCATTAAGCTACTCACCAGTTCGCTAGTACTCAGTGAGGTGCTTTCACAGCCCCTGATGCCTACTTCGGTGGATTTGCAGGCCTCTACCGAGACCCGTTCGGAGTCCGGTATGCCGTGAGACTCTTCGACTACAGAACCTGCAGATGTCTCTACCTTGTATGGGTCCAGAGCCTCTGAGCAGGCATCGGCTTCTGAGGAAGTTCTTCGCACTACCTTTATTCGACACAAACCAACAACTTCTTTTGCATCTTCAGTTCTGTCTAAAACTACCGAGTTTCTAAGGCCCAAGAGTGCGCGCTACGCCCCAAAAAAATGAAGACCCAAACTCATGCACCTGCTTCCTTGCCACAGCATCAAATGCTTAAAATGGCAGAAGACCTTATTATGCTGATTAGAGGAAGTCAGCCTTCCCCTGCTAAGAGAAAGAGACCTGTCCCCAGCAGCTTTAACAGACCAAGAGCCCGATGACTCTGAGGTATCTGATTATGAAGACATGCCTTTATCTGCTTATGAGGATGCATATGCAGAGGAATCCATTCCCTCTGCTTCTCCTCCATAAGATTATTTTTTTTTTGGTGAAACCTTACATACTTTAATAGAGAATTTACACTAAATGCCAAGACTATCCTCAGTCCAAAAAGAGACTCAGAGAATTTCTAGATTTGCCACAACATAGGCCTTTAGCAATACCCCCAGTCCTGGATGTTGTTGCTGATGTCTTTATGGAATCCAGTTTAACTCCTGATACCTTACCCCCTGCTCCTAGGACCAGACAGGAACTACAGAGTTCCTGACTCTCTCAAATTACTTTTCAAAAATCCTACTGCTGACCCAGTGGTCATCTCCCAGGGCCCTAAAGGTATCAAAGCAGCTACAGCTAAGAATCCCACCCCTTCAGACAGGGATTCCAGAGCTTTAGACAGATGGGGTAAGAAAGTATGCACCTCTGCAACTCTCGCCATTAGGGTTTTGAATTGCCAGTTTCAAATGCTGAAGTACCAACAACATATTATGGAACTGATTAAGCAAAAAATAGCTACCTTTACGGACTGTGCAGAAAATAATGAATTGCAAGAGCTTATGCATTCTGCAAGCCAAATCAGCAAGCATACTTTGCAATGTGGCTTTGATGCCCAAGAAACATCTTGCAGGACAGCAGTCACTGGTTATGTACTGAGAAGGCATGCTTGGCTTAAGAAGCAGACCTTGCCAGACCTTGTCAAATCAAAATTATTAGACGCCCCCCTTTGAACAAGGGCAATCTGTTTGGCACCAAAGCAGAAGAGGTTCTTAAAAAGATGGAAGAAAAAGCTAAATCTATGCAGACAGTCAGACTTCTTGCAAGTACAGTCTCCCAGATTCAGTAGGCATTGCCCCTCGAAACATTGGTCCTTTCCAGACCCTCAAGGCCATCTCAAATTAGACCCCAGGGGAAACAGACCCCCCAGACTACAGTCTCAGGGTATGCAGAGATCTAAGCAATGGAGTGCCTCCACTTCAAAAACAGGGAGTGCTAAGCCACCCCCTTACATAAAGAATTCACAGTGACTTCTCAACTCCACTACCCACCTCTGCCAACTGGTTGTGCCCCTAGGAGGAAAACTTGTCCATCAGGCAAAAAACTGGACTTCCATCACCAAAGACCGATGGCTCCTCAACATTGTATCCCAGGGGTACAAATTTTAATTCCACTCACTGGGAACCCCAAAAAGGTTCCCAGACCTTCCTCCAAACCAGCGGGCAGAGGCACAAAACCAAGTTCAATCCTGCTCTGTCTGTAAGAGCAATTCAACCTGTTCCTGCAGAACAGAGATAAGTCAAGGGTTCTATTCCAGACTTTTCCTGGTACCCAGAAAAGAGGACACTTAGTTCCCTATCCTAATTCCATTCTAAACACCTTCCTGGTGGTACCAAAATTCAAAATGCTCACTCTGCAGCAGCATCTTCCTATGCTGGCCAAAGATGCCTGGTTAGCCACCCTAGACTTAAGACGCCTATCTGCACATCCCTATCAGGGACTCTTGCAGGAAATATCTACGCTTCAGGGCAGGATCTATGCATTATGAGTTCTCTGCACTTCCCTTTGGCTTATCCACTGCTCCCAGAGTATTCACAAAATGTCTGGCTCCAGCCATTGCCTACTGCAGACAGAGAGAAATTCAAATTTACCTGTACTTCGACGACTGCCTGATTCAGGCACAGTCAGGAAATGCTGTTGCAGGACCTGACATTTGTAAAAAAAACCTTCTAACCTCCCTCGGGTACACCATCAACAAAAAGAAATCAAAACTAGTCCCCAGTCAAAAGACTGTATTCCTGGGAGCAAGCTTGGACATAGCATCCCAGATGGCATTCCTTACTCCAGGAAAAACAAGCCTATCTGACAGACTACTTCACTGAAATGGCCACCAGAACCCAGTATCCGCAAGGAAAATCCTGCAGGCCCTAGGGTTCATGGCATCATGTGCCCTACTAATTCCATATGCTAGACTGCATATGAGGAAGCTTCAATGGTACTTAAAAAGTCTTTAGTGCCAACATTCTCAGGACCTGGAAACTCATTCCTATCATACCTTGTCTAAGGACAGAGTTTCTTTGGTGGCAGCAGCATGCAACCACAAGGGACTGCCCTTTACTCAACCCCACCCTGACCCTAACCACGGATGCATCAGACTATGCCTGGGGGGCACACCTGGATGACAAGTGCATTCAGGGACACTGGAGCCCAAGTCAAATTTATCTGCACATCAACCAAAAAGAGATGCTAGCTATTCAGCACGCTCTAACAGCTTTCAGATCCCTGCACTCACCAGGACCCTTGCTAATAAAAACAGACAACACCACAGTTATGTGGTACATCAACAAGCAGGGGGGAATCCACTCTTCAGGCTAGCCAAGGCCCTGTGGAACATGGCCTTGGACATGCAGGTCCATCTGCAAGCTCAATTCCTGCCAGGCAAACAAAACTCACTGGCAGATGACTTAAGCAGAAATCTCCTAGACCCGCATGAGTGGCAATTAGAGCCCAGCACCTTCAGCCTTCTGATTCAGAAATGGGGGACCCCAAAGGTGGATCTCTTTGCCTCCCCCTGCATTCACCAGCTCAAAAAATTCTACACCAGGGCACCTCACAGCAGGGCCTGGAAAGTGGATGCCTTATCCTTCCAGTGGGTAAATCTCTCAATCTATGCATGTTCCCCTCTGCCCCTTCTCTCAAGAATATTGCTCAAGATATGACAGGACAGACCAAGGACAATTCTGATTGCCCCGGACTGGCCAAGCCAGCACTGGTACCCACTCCTGCACAGCCTGTCACCAGTACCACCCTGGCACCTACCCCAGGGCCCAACCCTGCTCACTCAGCAGGGGGGACAGATCTTGCATCCGCAACTGCAAATCCTAAATCTTGCAGCCTGGCTTGTTCCTTGAACTCTCCTCCAGTGACCAGCCTAAGCAAACAGGTGCTGGACATCATTTTTGAAGCCAAAAGACCCAGTACAAGGAAATCCTATGCGGATATGTGGAAAAGGTGTTGCTCCTGGATTCAATCTAAAGGAGAGAACACAACTCTGCCCTCCCTACCTCTAATCCTGGATTACTTAGCGGATCTACTCCACAGAGGCCTTTCTTTCTCCTCCATTAAGATTCATGCCTCTGCCATCTCTGCTCACTACAACTGAGAGCCACCCCTATTCTCTCACCCTTTCATCAAACAGTTCCTGAGAGGGGCAAGCAAATTAAGGCCACCAAGGAGAGCACCCAGCCCTGCTTGGGACCTTAACTTTGTACTAGAAAAATTCACACTACCCCCTTTTGAGCCTACAGAGTCTCTCTCTTGGAAAACAGCATTGCTCCTCGCCATCACTTCAGTGAGAAGAGTGTCTGAGCTACAAGCACTTATGGCAGTGGAACCCTTCATCATTATTCATGCTGACAGAGTCTTGCTCAGGACTAATCCTTCCTTTATGCCCAAAGTGGTGTCCAGCATGGCTCTCAACCAATCTATCCATTGCCAACCTTCTTTCCTAATCCTCAAAGTAAAGGGGAAAGGATCTTGCACTCCTTGGACTTGCACAGACAGCTCAGGTTCTACCTGGATAGGACTAACCCCTTCAGGAAATCTGAGCAGTTATTACTTAGTTTTGCACCAGGGGCAGAGGGCAAGGCCATTTCAAAACAGACAATTTCCAAATGGATAGCACACTGTATCCATTTTTGCTACAAACACCATGGGAAACCAACCCCTCAGGGGGTCAGAACACATTCCACTAGGGCAACTCCTACCTCTCCAGCATTCCTCAGGGGAGTCCCTACCAGGGACTTTCTGGAGGCTGCCACTTGGAGTTCTGTACACACATTCACCAAGCATTACCACCTGCCTATATTTTCCAAATCCAGGGCGGGTTTTGCAACTGCAGTCCTGCAGGGCATTCTAGCAAAGCCAAACACTTCTTGACTGCCTCCACCCTTTCTACAGCTTTGGGAATCAACCCAGGTGTGATGACTGCAGCAGTGAAATACGAAGAACATAGTACAGTTGTGTACACTTACCATAAATGCAGTCCTGGTTTCCCTCCCTCCAGGCCCCTGCTGTCTAGTGCATTAGAATTGATGAAGTCTAGGAATCATTGGGTGAGCTCATTAGTGCAGGAATAGTTCAGCCAGTCTGTGGTGGGGTAGTTGAAGTCACCAAGGATCAGGGTGTTAGGGGGTACCTTGATAGTCAAGTAGGTCCAGGTAGGAGGAGTGGGTATCCTGAGTCTTGGAGGGGGAGATCTATAGCTGGCTATAACTTGATGGGTGTCCTGCCAACTGTCAGTTGCACCTGGAGTAGTTCTAGTGCATCATGTTGGCAAACCAGTCTGGAAGTGTGCTTGTCTTTAATGAAGACAGAGACTTCACCACCCTTAATCTTCCCAACCCCATTTTGGGGTCAGAATGTGTGGAATGAGGTATAGCCTGGTAAGGTAGGGATGCTGTCTGCAGCCTTCAACCAAGTTTCCATGACTGCACAGATGTCAGTATCTTCCAGTGCAAGGAGAGCCTCCAGTCAGTGCATTTTCAGGTTAAGGCTCCTTGCGTTAAGCAGCATGACCGTGAATTTGCTTTTTGACAGATCTTTTATGTTGGAAGATTTGTCTTTGGGACATTACCTAAAAAAGGCACAATGGGGGAGGCAAGAGCCTTGGTCAGAATCCGGAATCCCAGGGATGACAGGTGGAAGCCATCTCTGGCAAAGCATCGAGGCCTGTCAACCAATCAGGCAGAAGACAGATACTGGATCCCCTTGGAATGACACCAGGAACTAAGCCAGTTGTTGAAGTCAATTATTTTTTGTCCGTATTGTGGTATCATTCTTGGTGAAGGTAGGATGCTCCTTAGGGCTAGGGTCATAGGGGATGCATACTTTGAGAGCTCAGTCATGTCTCTCCCCATATAGTCCAGGGAGGTACGTCTCAAGTCATTCACACCAACATGAATAATGACATGTTGTGAAGAGACTTGAGTGCATGTGTGATGTGGCAGATTCTGGCACCTGACAGACAACTGACTGTGATCTTCTCCTTGTCAAGCCTGATGAGGGGGATATGGGTGTGTGTCACAACTGAGTCGCCAGTGACTAGTATGTTTGGTTTATTGTTATGCCTTATGGGCTGTGATGGTTTATTGTTTTGCCTTATGCGCTGTGTTTGTGAGACAGTAGTGTGTTGTCTCCTATGTGTGATGTGTTTTATGTTGTGTGGAATGTGGAGGTCTCTGCTGTTTATGTAAGTTTTTATTGAGGACCTCTGCATAGGTGGGTGTGTAATGTGTTTGCCAAGAAAGCATGGATTCCAGGTTACTGATGTCGATGCATTTCTTGCAAGTAGAAGAATTATTTGCTAGGAGAATAGGGCTGTCAATGAACATGAGGCAGTTGCTACATTATCTCAGTATGCCCACGTTGACCAAGCTGGCAAGAGAAACTAATGGGAATTGTGTAGACATAGTGTTCTGAAAACTTTGGCGGGCTTCTAGAGAGAAGGTTTGATAAGGGTTTGCCCACAAGAGTGCAGACCGCAAAAACCTTCTTAAATGTAAAATAACTGGACTGAAGCCCAAGTAATAAAACCAAAATTAAGAGGCTTAGAATAACAGACAAATTTAATCAGGCTACTAACAAGCAGTAATAAATCCAGCAGAATAAAAGCACTTGAACACTTAAGAGCAAGCAGCAAAGCAAAATAAGGTAATAAAGTACGAAGAACATAATTACAATAAAAGCAGCTAAATTTTTTTTTTTTTTTTTTTTTTTTATTAGAAAGGGAGGAAGCAGAAAATAATTCAAGATGAATAAACTAAGGGGGTTGGCCTTCACAAGGTCTATATTATAACAACGAATGTTATAATATCGAACCATTTCAATCGAAAGACTCTAACATCGAACACTCAGAATAGCAAATTTTTTCCCAAGGAAAACATTCGCTGTTCCGACAAACATGCACACAACTCAAGCACACCAAAATAAATAATCCACACACGTACACTTCACAAAACCCTACATTAAACCATACATACACTACTAGCTATCCACTTACCTTAACCCAACCCTAACCCTAAGTTCCGTAACTACTGCACACTCACCTTACCCGCTCCCTAACCCTAAGGTCCGTAACTACCGCACACTCACCTTACCCGCTCCCTAACTATCGCACACTCACCTTACCCGCTCCCAACCCTAAGGTCCCTATCACACACTCACCTTACCCGCTCTCTAACCTAAGGTCCCTATCACACACTCACCTTACCTGCTCCCTAACCCTAAGGTCCCTAACTATCACACACTCACCTTAACCCGATCTGTTCGCACACTTACCTTAACCTGGTCCGTAACCTTCGCTCCACAGTCGAGGAAATAGCGAAGCTGCAGAAACAGCCCACCAAATACTTTCCCTAGGAAAGTATTCAATATTCTGCAGCTTTGCTATTTTCAGCGTTCGGTGCATAGGGTTCGATATTATAACATTCGAAGTTTTAAGACTTCCATGTTATAATATAGACCCAGCCTTCACAGATGCTCTCTCTCTACACAGTAGTATGGGATGCTGAGATGGGACTGGTAGGAGTGTCCAAAGTCAAAGAAGCAAGAGGGTAGCCCTTCCCAAATGATATCACTGTACTCAGAGTAAGCAAATGAGATGGGACTGGAGGGAGTGTCCAAAATAAAATTTACAGCAGGGGAGGGCAATTCCAAAGCCACCGAGTTAAAGAATACAACACTTAGGTGGGAGGATGGGAAAAACAAAATGCAGACAGAGACCAGCAATATTCAATCAAGCAAATAAATAAATGCAGTACAGTTTTGTTAGCTATCACCGAAACAAATGAAGTGGAAAAAATGTACTAACCAGCTTTGTATATCCAGATGGTTATAAAATCAGTCTCAGACAGCTACAAGGAAGCAGCTCTGATACTGAGTACAAGAAAAATAACTCTTTATACAAGTAGTATAAAAGAAATGTTAGACCCTCAGGAAATCAGATAAACACTAAAAGCTGTTGACCAGAAGCTCACACCTTGGATGGGCTGGCTTCACAGATTGTAAAGCAACCCCAACTGTGACACCAGCTGGCTTTGAGCTCAAGTGCTGCACAAACGCTGAGAAACACAATGCAGACAGAGACCAGCAATATTCAATCAGGCAAATAAATAAATACAGTGCAGTTTTAACTATCACTGAAACAGATCAAGTGCTCTTTCTTTCCCTTAATGTTTGTTTTGTTGTCTTCACCTTATGTTCATATGAATATTTTTTTAATAGTGTGAGCATGTATTTCTGTATTTATGTAGCACTTAACTCTTCCAACTCTGTACCTGTGCCTACCCACAAAACTATGTCCAGAAGAGGCTAACAGTTTACAACCAAGAGGTACGTTTTTTTTGCAAGCTAGAATTCGACATGTTATGATACCTCTGTTTAATAATTTATCTGATGATCTCATTCTTCGTTTATTCTTCATAGATGGGAATCTGTTCTGGCTTGGCCGCTATACAGAAGATCATGCCTTTTGAACTTGGTCGACTTCATCGAAACCGTCACCATGGCCATTGATGAGGGAAAGGCAGTCCATACAGCCTACCTTGACCTTGTAAAGGCTTTCGACACAATACCCCACTCGGGTATTGTAGAAAAACTTACCAGCTTAAATGTAAACCCATATGTCACAAGATGGGTTGCAAACTGGCTTAAGGACAGAACCCACAGGGTTAGAGTTGCTGGCGCTATGTCAGACTCCAAGCCGGTCACAAGTGGTGTCCCACAGGGCTCGGTCCTTGGCCCCCTATTGTTTGGCATCTACTTCTCAGAAGTACAGGCCAACATGGGAGGACTTTGGCTGACAAAGTTTGCAGACGACTGCAAACTGGGCGCCATAGTGGAAAGTGCATCGGACACGGATATCCTTCAGAAGGGACTCACGGAAACAGATAGCTGGTGCCAGAGCCATGGCCTGAAGTTAAACGCCAAAAAATGTATAGTCATACCCTTCGGGAAAAACAAGGTAACCCCAAGCTACCATATTAGGTGGCAATCCACTAAGCACAGAAGAGGTTATCAGGGACCTGGGGACCCAGGTTGACAGTGACCTTTCTTTTGACACTCATGTTGCTAAAGTGGTTAGAAAGACCTTCTACATTGCCCACCTGATCATGAAAGGATTCACATCCAGATCTAGTGAGGTCATTGTTCCCCTGTACTCTTCACTTATCAGACCAATGATCGAGTACAATGCCCCATTCGGGATGTATCTCACCCGACATCTGCAGCAATTGGAGAGACCCCAAAAGTTCCTCACCAAAAGGATAAAGGGACTCCAAAATCTGTCATATGCTGCCAGATTGAAGAAACTCCAGCTCTATTCAGTCGCATACCGTCTGCTCAGAGGTGACATGTGCCTGACATACAAGGCCATGTCCAACCGAATTAATGGACATGCTCCACCTCAAAAATCCAAATCCACCAAAACCACTAGAGCAAGCGGCTTAAACCTTAGCACGGATATAAATAGGGCGTGCTGGAGGGATAGATTTATCACTCAGAGACTCCCTATGCTGTGGAATAAAATCCCGGTCCATGTGAGGCAGAGCACCTCGCTGACTCTGTTCAAGAGAAATCTAGACCTGTGGATGGGAGATCGTAGGTTTACCCCGGGAATCATCTCTGTGTCACTGCTGGACAGAGGCACAACAAACTAATGGGCACAGTATTTTTTCATATAAGGGGTGGCGTAAGCCACAAAAATTTGGGCTAGGCTTATAAATGCCTTAGGGCAGATAGCCTAGTATAAACCTATGAACCTATACAGCTGGCTCCAGCCAAAACCTCAATAGCCAAGTCTCTACCCACAATGCCCCTGTGTTCATTACCCCAGATCTCATTTGCCACTCTGTCAGCAAGATGCGTCAGTCTTCTCTCAGCTAAGTGTTGCCTTATTTTTCTACCTTTAGTGAGAAAGTTAAATCTTTCACCTTAAATTCCTTCATGTTCCATCATTTTTTCTTCTGTCATACTTATAAATTACTGTATTTCCTTTCTCTGCTCACCCTTTTTCTAACCCATCGGGTTTTTCTTCATACCATCATTAGTACTAGCCCCTTTCTACCTCGGGTAGTGTTGTATAACATCATTGGTAGATTTCGCCTCTTCTTTTTCTTTCCTCTTGTGTGTCTGTCTGTCTGTCTGTGTGCCTATCTGTCTGTGTGTGCGTGCCTGTCTGTGTGTGTCTGTGCATGCATGTGTGTGTCTGTGCATGCATGTGTGTGTTTGTGCGTGTGCGTCTGTGTGCGTGCGTGTGTGTCTGTGTGCGTGCGCGCGTGTGTGTCTGTCTGTGTTTGTCTGTCTGTCTGTGTGTCTCTGTGTGTGTGTGTGTCTCTGTCTGTCTGTGTGTCTCTCTTTTTTTTTTCGGGCGTATTTTAATTTTCGCCCTTTATTTTTGGATATGTCTGACCAACCATGACTGAAAAATCTCCTGACAAACCCCCTAAGGGTAGGTCAGGTTTCAAACATTGTAAAGACTGTGATAGGAAGATGCCCAATTCTGATGGGCAGCTTGTGTATACTGCTTAGGGGCACATCATTTGGAACTGGACTGCGAAATTTGTAAGTGGTCAGTCAAAGAACCTCAGCAGAGTGTCGGAGCAAGCCCTGCCCCTTCTCATCCCCTTTCCCCTCTGGATTGGGGATCTTTTCTCCTGGGACTCCTAATTATCCTCCTCCGACTATGACTGCAGTTTCAGAGCCCAGCACTTCAATATCCATGGTACCGACTGTCTCAGTGCCATTAGGTGTATCCATCTCGGTGCCAGAAGTTGCTCTGATCTCTTCACTTCCTGTTTCCGAGCCAACTGAGTCTCGGAGTTGAGACCCCTCAGTTGGTTCCATGGTTCCCAGGTCGGCACCCACTTTAGGTACGGTACCAGTCTCAGTTCCAGAAACCTTGGCGGTTGCAGGTCCTTCACTTGCTCCAACCTTGGAGGGCGGCTCCTCTGAGCAGAGTTTGACCTCAGTTCCGAGGTGGTCTTTCTTGGCTCTGGGCTCCTTCTCCTCTTCAGGGGGTGCTGCCTTTCAGGTTATGGAGAGGGCCTTTAGCCTCTACAGGCTCCCAACTGGTCCCATTGGAGTGCCATGTTTCCCTTTCCCTCTGGTCCAGCGTTGACACGTATCTCTATGACAGGACAGCGAGCACCAAAGCTTCAAGTTACCCGTGTACAGTTTCCTCCTCCTTTGGAGTCCTCCCCAGAGATTCCCACTGAAGAGTGACCCTGAAAAAGAACTTGCAAGAGGAAGCATCTGGATTCCCCTGAAGAATCCGTCATGGAAGACATGGATTTCGATAAATGGGAGGATTCCCCACGGTCACCCCTTGAGGATGTCTTCTTTGGAGACATCATAGAGATTTTGAAACAGAGGGGTAACTGGGAGTCCCAAGACCCATCCTCAGAGGAAACCATGTAAATGGAAGCATTTGATGCTCAACAGTCTACCTCCTAGGTATCTCCACCTGCTGATGACCTGGTAAAACTAATCACGCAGCAGGCTTGGAAGACTCCTGATGCCATAGAGCTTATCCTCTGGAGACCGGACAAAATATTATCCCCACCAAAAGACAACCAATATTGGGCAAAGGGTTTGTCAGTAGATGCCATGGTGGTGGTGGTGGTGGCAGCCACTAAAAGTAACTAGCCATTGAAGATCCTTCTGCTCATCCTTCTAACAGGGAGTCCAGGACAATGGGCAGGTTTGGAAAGTGAGTCTATGCTTCATCAACCTTTGCTCTTAGGTCCTTGAATTTTATGGCACATTTTACAAGACTTCAGAGAGACCTGATTAAGGAATTGTCAGAAACTCTAGCTGAGGCTGTGTCCATCAAGGTACAAGATAAGGTTGCCTCACAGCTAGCCACCCTGAAGTCGGTTTTGAATTTGTCCATGCAACTCATTGTCCATGCAGTCAAAGGCACAACCAGGGCAGTGGGTTCTGGTATCGTCATTAGGAGACATGCCTGGATGCACTTGTGTGACTTTGCGGAGTCATCCAAGTCTTCTTTCTTCAACGCTTCTTTTGATGGTTCTTCCCTGTTTGGCCCTAAAGTTAAGAACACACTCACCAGATGTGAAAAGGTTGGTAAGACCCTGTCTGCCGTGGGCATTCGTTTTTCTACTCCTCAGTGATCCTTCTCCAGGAATCAGAGTAGTGTGGAAAATGTGGTTCAAAAAGTCTAGGGGTCCTTTCCATGATACATGTGGTAGCAGTTCCCCTCGAGGCAGAGGGGGGAGCTCAGATGTCAGACATCGACCTTGTGGCAGAGGTGCCCCGCGAAACCAAGGGTCCAGAGATTTCTTCCCTGGACAAGTCCTACCAGCTCTCCTTAAAGGAGGCCCAACTGCTTACCTCTGAAAGCAGTCGGGGGAAGACTTTTTGTGCACCTGTCAGCCTGGCATCAAATAACCGATTTGTGGGTGCAGAACATCATTGCCAGAGGCTACAGTATCCCCTTCAATATAATTCCCCTCTCTTGAAGGAAAATCCCAAATGTTCTATCACATCCATCAAAGGGATCAAGCCACCCAAGAGATACACAGGCTGCTTGAAAAAAGAGTCATCCAAGAAGTCCCACCAGACCAACTAAAATCCGGATTCTACTCAAGATTCTTTTTAGTGCCAAAAAAGACAGGGAACTGGAGGCCAATACTAGAACTCCGCCTTTTAAACAAATTTGTCCAGCAGACAAAATTCTGGATGGTCACAGTTCAGTCTAGCCTCCTTTTTCTGGAGAAAGACTATTGGATGTGCTCTGTAGACCTTCAAGATGTGTTTTATCACATAAAAATAGACAAGCGCTCAAGAAGGTTTTTCGGCTGGGAGCCAGTCATTACCAGTTCAGAGTGCTACCATTTGGTCTAACCACAGCCCCAGAGATGTTCAACAAATGTATGGTGGCCGTCACTGCCCATGTGAATTTACTTTGATTCTGGATGTTTCCTTATCCTGACTGCCACCTCACCACCCCCACCAGGCATCTGCTGATTCAAAACTTGGGCTTCATTACACATCTATTCAGAGCTCGGCATAACAGTAAACTAGGAAAAATCTCAGCTGTCTCCCACTTAAGACTTGGAATACATTGGGGCATGACTCGATACAGTCTCCTACATAGCCTCTCTACCACTTCACAGGCTTCAGAAAATAAGATGTCTAGTTCAATCCATAATACCAAGATGAAAATTACCTGCTCTCTTTGTTCTGCAAACCCTGGGTTCCATGCAGCAGCTATCACCTTAGTTCCCATGGCACAGTTTCATATGAGAAAACTTGGTCCATTCTTACTCACCCATTAAGTCACCCAGATGTTCTTCGTCTCCCATTGCTGCAGTCCTTACATATGGGTAGTCCGCTGTCCACAATCGGCCCGAATACCAAAGGGCTAGAACCGGCGTCGGTCATCGGCGCCCGAGACTGACGTCAGTACGTACCAGTACAAATGCGCATGACCGACGCCATATACTCAGTCTTTCTTGCCGCGTGGTCCTAAGCAGAAGCAGCCTTTTGCAAGTGCCGTTCGGCGTTCTGGAATTGTCGGTTTTTGAGTTTCAGACCGGAGACCAAGTTGGGCTAAGTACCCCGTTGGGGACAATTTTGTCTTTTTCTTGCCTCAGTATTGACGGATGTCAGAAAAAGTTAACTGTATTTCTTGTGGGAAACAGATTCCTCATAGGGATTACCATTCACTCTGTATTCCTTGTTTAGGGCCTGAGCACGACGTGGTTGGGTGTCGCTTTTGTGCTACTTTTAACAAGCGTACTATTAAATGTCGGTTGGACTGTGCTAGGCTTGTGTTTGGTAGCGTTGTAATTACAACATGCCGTCGGATTCTCCGACGCCTGGTTCTTCTAAGAAACGCAAAGAGAAGGCTTTGCGGTCCAAACAGGATGAGTCGTCCACTCCGGACGCCGGTTCTGTAGAACCACCGAATACTTCAGCGGCTCCTTCTGAAAGTTTACCTGAGTCTCAAGGGGAGCCTTTGTTACTACAGGAAGTGGCTTCTCCTGTGTTAGGCCAGGCTGAAGGTGCTTCTCAGATGTCGGTGGTTCCTTCCCCTCATAGGGTAGTTAGGCCTCCTCCTTCTCAAAGCAAAAGCCATTCTAAGTCTAAGTCTGCCCCTGCTGGTGCTAGTCCCCAGAGTCCAGCTCCTAGGAAGCACATGTTAAAGATGGCTGAAGATTTGATAACTTTAATTAGGGGTTCTATGCCCCCCCCCCTGAGAAGAGGCCCAGGGTACAGACAGAGTTGGAGGGTTTGGTTCAGTCTTCCAATGAGTCAGATTCTTCTGTGGAAGACCTTCAGGATTTCCCTCCCTATTCTGATTCGGAGGCTGAGGACACTACTCCTCTCGTCCCCTCCAGAAGATTTTTCTTTCTCTGAGACTTTGCATTCCATGAGGGAACATTTCAAATGGGAAGGCCAGGATTATTCTGATTCTCGTAAAAGGCTTAGAGAATTCTTGTTTCTGCCTCAGCATAGGCCCTTGGCTATTCCTCCTGTACTGGATGTTGTTCAGGATGTGTTTTCTGAGGCTGCCCTTAACCCAGATTCTCTGCCTCCCGCCCCGGTTAAACCAGATAGATATTACAGGGTTCCGGAAGCTCACAAGTACTTATATAAGAGTCCTAGGGCTGATCCAGAAACTATTACTCAAGGCCCCAAAGGTGTTCGGGCTTCTGTGGTTAAGAATCCAGTTCCTCTGGACAAGGATGCTAGGGCCCTGGATAGGTGGGGTAAAAAACTGTATACCTCTTCTACTTTGGCTATGAGAGCTTTAAATTGTCAGTTTCATATGTTCAGGTATCAAAATTATTTGCTGGGCCAATTGAAATGTAAAATAGATGCTTTAGCTGAAAGTATTGAATGTAAGGAGCTTCAGGATTTAGTGCATGCTTCAGACCAAGTTGGTAAGCATTCTTTGCAGTGTGGTTTTGATGCTTTACAGGCTTCTTCCAGGGTGGCTGCTACTAGTTCAGTTGTTCGCAGGCATGCCTGGCTTAAAGATCAGACCTTGTCAGAGCATGTTAAGGCTCGAATTATGGATGCTCCTCTGCAATCTGATGTTCTTTTTGGCCCTCCAGTAGAGTCAGTTTTGAAAAAAATGGAGGAAAAAGCTAAGTCTATGCAGACGGTTAAGGACTTTTTACAGGTTCAGCCCCCTAAGTTCAGTAGAAATTGGCCTGCTAAGGGATGGTCTTTCCCTCTTGGATTATCAATCTAGGGGCAGGTCGAGGCAAGGTAGAGGTAGGGCTTCCTCTCAGGGCCCTGTTACTTCTAGGACTTTGAGTTCTTCTACCCTTTCTGCTGGTGAGGGCAGGGGTCAGTCCTTTCGGAAACAGACCCAATGACCTGTGTCTTCAGCTGCCGGACTCTGCCTTGCTGGCAGCTCCTCTAGGAGGAAAACTGGGACTTTTCAAAAGGAATTGGCATTTGGTTACCCAAGACAAATGGGTATTGGACATAATAAATCGAGGCTACAAATTTTATTTTCACACATTCCCTCCTTTCAAAGGTATGCGGATGTGCCTCATCAGCAAAGACTGGAAGCACAGGCACAAATTTCTTCTCTGCTTCAGTTGGGAGCAATACAGGAAGTACCTTCTGCAGAAAGGGCACAGGGTTTTATTCCCGTCTTTTCTTAGTGCCAAAGAAAGGAAATACTTGGAGACCAATTCTGGATTTGTCCATTCTAAACACCTTTCTGGAAATTCCAAAATTCAAGATGTTAACACTGCAACAGCTGTTACCTATGCTGGGCAAAGATCACTGGATGGTGACTCTGGATCTCAAAGAGGCCTATCTTCACATTCCTATCAGGCCCAGTTGCAGGAAATTCCTGAGATTTCGGAATGGGAATTTGCATTATCAGTTCTCTGCATTGCCCTTTGGCTTGTCTACTGCCCAGGGTATTCACAAAAGTCCTGGCTCCAGTAATAGCTTTTCTCAGACTAAAAGGAATTCAAATTTATCCTTATCTGGACGACTGTTTGATTCTGTCTCAAGGCAAGCACGAACTTCTTCAACATCTGCAGTATGTAATGACAGTTTTAAGATGCCTGGAGTATTCTGTGAACGAAATAAAGTCCAGTCTAGTACCCTCACAAGAGATGTGTTTTCTGGGTGTAAGACTGAACACAGCTGCTCAGATGGCATTTCTTACCCCGGACAAACAATGAAATCTTCACCTATACTTCCAACAGCTATCAGTAATGTCCAGGCTGTGACTGCAAGGACAGTCCTTCAAGCCTTGGGGTTCATGGTATCTTGCATTCTAGTACTTCCCAATGCCAAACTGCATATGAGGAAGCTGCAATGGTATCTAAAAAGCATTTGGACTCAACACAGCCACGATTTGGACACTGTCGCTCGGATTCTGCCTTGCATTCAGAAAGAATTTGTGTGGTGGGCTCAGGAATGTCACCTAAACAAGGGACTCTGTGTGACCCAACCAGAGGCAAGTCAGATATTAACGACAGACACCTCGGAGTCAGCCTGGGGAGCTCATTTCACAGGAAAATGGATTCAAGACCTTTGGCCCCCAGAGCTACTTCACTTGCATATCAGCATGAAAGAGATGCTGGCAGTTCAATTTGCTTTGGAAGCATTCAAGGGCCTACTTCAACCAGGACTGGTGTTGATTCGAACAGACAGCACAACTGTCATGTGGTACATCAACAAGCAGGGGGGAACTCATTCTTACCCTCTTTGCAGACAAGCAATGCTGTTATGGGAAACTGCTTTAAATCTGCACATCACTCTTCGAGCACAGTTTCTGCCAGGGGCACAAAATTCTTTAGCAGATGTTCTGAGCAGACAGATTGTGGATCCTCACGAATGGAAGTTGGACCCTCAGGTATTTCTTCAGTTCACCATGGCTTGGGGAACTCCAGACATAGATCTGTTCGCTTCTCCTCTGAATTTCCAACTGCCACTGTTTTGCACAAGGCTGTTTCATCCAACAGCCTGGAAAATAGATGCACTATCCTTCAGTTGGAGCAACCTTCACGTGTATGCTTTTCCTCCCTTGCCTCTTCTTCCAAAGGTACTGTTGAAAGTCAGGAGGGACAAACCTTGCATGATCCTTATAGCACCGGATTGGCCTCGTCAGCATTGGTACCCTCTGTTGAGGAGCTTAATTCATGGGACACCTTGGCCATTACCACAGATTCCTCACTTATTGTCTCAGGAAAACAATCATTTTCTCAATGTCAGGGTGCAATCCCTACACCTGACAGCCTGGCATTCTGTCTTAAAGAAGGAGGGCCTTCAGCTCCCTCAACAAGTTTTGGATGTTATTTTGGAAGCCAGGCGACCTAGTACTCGAAAGGTTTATGCTGATAAATGGAAGAGATTTTTCTTTGGAGTTCAGCTAAAGGCTTTGATGTCAAATTGCCTAATTTGAGTTGTACATTGCAATATTTGACTGTATTATTGGACAAGGGTTTGTCCTTCTCTTCTGTAAAAGTGCATGCTGCAGCTATTTCTGCTCACTATGATTGTGACCCTCCTTTGTTTTCACATCCCTTGGTTAAACAGTTTCTTAGAGGGCAAAGAATATAAGACCCCCGAAGAGCTCCTACTCCTGCCTGGGATCTTAATTTTGTTTTGGAAAAGCTGACTCTGCCTCCTTTTGAACCTGCAGCTACAGTTGAATTGAAGTTGTTGTCTTGGAAGACTGCTTTTTTGTTGGCTGTTACTTCTGCTAGAAGGGTATCTGAATTACAGGCCCTCATGGCAGTGGAACCTTTTCTGATTTTTCACAATGACAGAGTTTCCTTCATTACTAATCCTACTTTTATGCCTAAAGTGATTTCTAATGTGGCATTGAACCAATCTATACATTTGCCTACTTTTTATGCTAACCCCCAAAATAAAGGGGAAAAAGTTTTGCATTCTTTGGATGTACATAGGCAGTTAAGGTATTATTTGAGCAGAACCAAAGAGTTCAGAAGATCTCAACAATTACTTGTTTCTTTTGCTTTGACTTCACAAGGGAAAGCTGTCTCGAAACAAACTATTTCCAAGTGGATTGGCCATTGTATTGCTTTTTGTTACTCTCATCATGGAAAGGATGTTCCAGTTGGGATCAGGCCTCATTCTACTAGGGCTACTGCCACCTCTACTGCTTTTGAGAGGGGTAGCTACTAAAGACATTCTAGAGGCAGCTACTTGGAGTTCTGTACATACCTTTACAAAACATTATCATTTACCTCTTTATTCTAGGTCTAGGGCTGGGTTTGCCACTGCAATCTTACAGGGCATGTTAGCAGCTCCTAATGCTATTTAGTTGGCCAGCCTCCCTTTTTTCCGTTGCTCTGGGATTCTACCCATATGTAAGGACTGCAGCAATGGGAGATGAAGAACATAGTACAGTTTTGTACCTACCATAAATGTAGATGTTCGAGGATCTCCATTGCTGCAGTCCAATTTTCCCTCCCTCCTTCCCCCTTTTTAGGTTGGGTTTTGGGTGGTGTTTTTTGCATTCTGGCGTCTGAGGCAAGAAAGACTGAGTATATGGCGTCGGTCATGCGCATTTGTACTGGTACGTACTGACGTCAGTCTCGGGCGCCGATGACCGACACTGGTTCTAGCCCTTTGGTATTCGGGCCGATTGTGGACAGCGGACTTCCCATATGTAAGGACTGCAGCAATGGAGATCCTCGAACATACATTTATGGTAGGTACAAAACTGTACTTTTTAATAACACAAACTTGCAAGAAAGACCTGTCTTGGTGGATGGAGTCAGAAGAGATCCTGATGGGACAACCCTTTGCCCCCCCCCCCAACCAAAGGCTATAGTGACCACGGACGCCTCCCACATGGGGTGGGGGGGGGCATTATTTGGAAAAGACACTTGGTCTTCCCAAGAGGCCTACTTGCACAGCAGCGTCCTGGAGATGAGAGCAGTGCTGTTAGCATTGCAAGCCTTTCAGAATGTTCTTCCTCTGGGAATGGTTGCAGTCCAATCAGACAACATGTCGGTAATCTTGTACATCAGCAAGTAAGAGGGAACCAAAAACGACCTCCTCTGCCGGGAAGCTCTCAGAGTTTGGCAATGGGCGATGTCTTCCAACCGCTTTCTTGTGGCAATGCACATCCCGGGGAGTTCCAACGTGATAGCGGACAAGTTGAGCAGGCGAATATTACTGCCTCGTGAGTGGTCTCTGAATCCTGTAATGGCAAAACAGATATTTCGCCGATGGGGCGAACTTTGCTGTGACCTATTTGCCTCTCAGATAAACAACAAAAGCAACACGTACTTTGCCCTACTTCCTCCACAGGGAGAGTCCCCCAGAGACGCTCTCCTTCTAGTTTGAACTGTGGGTCTCCTTTATACATCCCCCCCACAATTCCCGTCATTCCCCTTTTTCTGAAGAAAACCAAAAGATTGCACTCCAGAAAAATCCTCATTGCTCCTTTCTGACCCAGGCAAGTTTGGTTTCCCTTCCTATGGCCTCACTTGGTTCACCGACCTTAGATTCTGGACCCAGCTCCGGATCTACTCTCACACCCCCAAAGGATGTTAACACCTGGACCTTCAATTCCTCAAGCTCACTGCTTGGTTTCTCCAATTCCAGTAATCACCAGGTAATTTAATATTAGTTCACCTGTCCGAAAAATTCTTCTGGCTTTTCATAGACCATCCACCTGGAAGTTATATGACAGCAAATGGAAAAGATTTTTTCCTTGGACTTTTGAGAATAGTCTAGATCCCTCTTCAGCTCCTGTTGCAAAAGTCGTAGAATTTTTGGCGGAGTGTTTTAATCAAGGAGCAGCTGCCTTTACTGTCAGTTACACTAGCATCTATCTCTAATTTTCACAGTGGTTATGGGGACCACTCCCTAATCTCCTATCACTTATGTAAAGTTTTTCTTAAAGTACTCTTTCGTAAAAAAAAAAAAAAAAAAAAAAAAAATTCAAGGATCCATTCCCACCATGGGATCTTACTTTCATTTTGCAATATTTGGTGTTACCTCCCTTTGAACCAGCAGCCACTTGCCAACTCAAATTCCTGTCCTGGAAAACCCCTTTTCTAGTCGCCATTATCTCCACCAGAAGGGTTTCAGAAATACAGGCACTTTGTGCAAAACCGCCATGTGTAATCGTCCATAAGAATAGTGTCTCCTTGAGAACTAATCCTTCCTTTCTTCCTAAGGTGGTCACCAAATCAAACATCAAGCAGTCCATTCATTTACCAGTTTTCTTTCCAAATTTCTCTAACAAGGGTGAATAATGTCTATGCTAGACGTTCACAGACATCCAAGATTTTATCTGGACATGACTAAGGATGGTAGATCTTCAAACCAACTGTTTGTTTCCTTTTCAGGACCAAGGATTGGTAAACCAAATTGCATCACCTTTATTTATGATCATAACAATCATGAATTACCTGCTCCTGTAAGGGCACACACTGTAATGGCTTCTCTGGATGAAATATGTGCTGCAGCCAGCTGGGCAATGCCTCATACCTTTATCACTCATTACAAATTGGATATGGTCTCCAGGGGCATCAATTGGTTCTATGGTGCTCAGGAATATCCTTCTGTAAGATCACCCAGGGTATAGGTAGCTGGGAACTCTGTCCCATCTGTCAAGAATAAACGAATATTGACATCGGATAAAGAAGTTCTGTACTCACCATAACGTTTCATCTGTGTTGTCGATCTTCATTCTTTACATCCCTTCCTCCTTACCTCATCCTTTCAGATGTCCTGGGATTATGCTAGGGTTTTACCTTGGACATGGCTTCCTCTGTATTATTTATTATTTTTGTTAATATTGTTATATTAGATACTTCATCTTGCTGCAATTTTGCAAACTCGATCTGAAGTAATAAACACAGGGGCATTGTGGGTTGAGACATGGCTCAAGAGTTTTTGGCTTGCACCAGCTGTGTAATGGCCGAGCCGGTTCCAAGGGTCGGAACTGATTCCCATCTGTCAAGAATGAATTAAGATCGACAACACAGATGGAACGTTATGGTGAGTACATAACTTCTTTTTTTCAAAACCTTTATATTACAAAAACCAATAACAAGGTACACTGGGATTAAACATATCCTACCTGACTCATCTTTCCTGAGCCACAACTCCATATTTAAAAGTGTCACCCAAATTATATAACCTTCATTTTAAACTGTAGTTAACTTTGACCTTATTTAATAGTTTATCCTGTTTTTGTATTTAATAGTTTATCCTGTTTTTGTAGTTTTGTATTTCTTCATTTTTCACTCATATAAATGTTTGCAATATACTGCTTCTTGACTTGCATTTTTCATGTGATTTAGCATACCAGGAAACACTAGTCACAGTGATGCCAACCTATACATCACATTTAAGATGATTAACAAATATACAATGCTGATTCTTGAATGCTACTTGGAAACAACAAACATAGACCATAAACATTTTACAGGATTTCAGTACTTTGCCATTTCATGTTTCACCACTGACTAACCATTTGAGTACTCTTGTTGTCAAGGAAGACTTTTCATATCAGTTTGTTTTTGGATGCAACAAAAAGAGTAGTAGTTGTATCGAGAGGCATTTCATAATATAAACAAAGGTATTTGTTGAAGTTTAACAATATTCAAGCTCAAATCACTTGCTTCCCAGTGCTGTAACAACAAGAAATATAACCTATCAGTACAACTGTATAGCCTTTAAGGTTTTATACATATCAAAAGAAAATTTTACTTCCTGACATTTAAATCTAACACATAGAAACAGTCTGCAGTTTGGAATTACTTCTGTCAACTAGCATAAGGAACATAATTATATGTAAGTACTATTACATTTCTTCATAAGAATAAATTATGTCATGCTTGCCCCTTTAAAAGTGAGTTCTTGAAATGTTTTCCCTTCTTTTGAGGTTGTCGCAATTTGGCTCCTTTATTTATTGGACCTCCCAAGTATATAAAAATAGAACATTTCAGATTTTTTTTTTTTTTTTTATTAACTATCAGTATTTTACAAATAGTTTCTAATGCACACATATAGTAAACGAGCATTTTATAGTCACTACAATTTCAGTTTAGGCATGAGAAAAAATTGGTAACATTATTAACTGAATGTAGTTCACGTGTATCTTGTATATTTTGTAATAGCAATAGTAAGAGAAGCATTATAGCATTCTTTTTCCCATGATTGATTTACTGTCTAAAGTAATGTCCTATATAATCTACTAAAGTTACAAGGGTTGTGGGGCATTTACTTTAGCCATATTTACAATCCTTTGTGACATAGATGTATAACTTGCTTCTTAGACAAAAGCCATTGGGTACTGCAGTTATTACAATTATTGTTTTCTATATAACACTGACTTGCACCATGTTAATGATTCCCAGATGTTTGGCAAGGCCATACTTTTGCCAACTATAAGAAAACTTGAATGATCTTACTGTTTTTTAAAGCTACATACGTCCTATATAAAAACTACCCTTTTTTTTTTTGGGA